>NC_141145.1:24444707-24619707 GCF_053477565.2 Lygodium microphyllum
AGCAGTAGCTGGTCAGTAGCTACGATGCGCACGCCCGGTATGAGCACCACGGCAGGACAACAGATGCTATCATCACAGACTTAGAAGAAGAGAGAAAGCAAGCCCATGAGGCATTGCAAAGCATAGTCGAATACAATAGAGACTAGTAGGCTAGCAGCTAAAGGCAAAGCACGGAGTTGCGTGAGGTGCAGTGGGTGCTGAACTTAGCCGGTAGAAACCGAATGGATCATGAGAGAGCCCTAGAAGGAGACTTAACACTGAGCGAGCTTCTCATGAAGCGATTGCTAGACAACATTGCAGTAGAGCAAAGTGCCGCAACATTGGCGACATCATTGCTACTAGGATTAGGATCAACCCAAGGCTCTAAGAGCCAGTCTAAAATCCTAATAGTCGCAAAGCAACTCGACAAGTACCAACCCCACGACGATCCATACATCTTTGTAGAGCAGTTCAAGCAAGTCTGCGAAGCCAACGGCCTCAATGACCTGACTCAGTGCTCTCAAGTGTTCGGGCATAGGACTTGGTATACAAGCTTAGATGTTGCAGAGCGAGCCAATTTCAATGGCCTCAAGAATCTCTTCATCAAGAGATTTGCTGAGCCTAGATACTCCGGCAATCTGCTAGTATGACTGATGAATTCAAGCAGAAAGAGAAGGAGGATATTCGCGATTACATAACCCACATGAGGAGTCTCTTCAAGAGAATCCCTACGGGGGCAAACGACCGACTGAAAGAGCAGTTTCAACTGTATTCATCAACAGAATTCAAAACGAGGAATTGTATAAGGCTTTGGCAGGCAACTCGAGCTTGCAGCGAGACATGCTAGCTAGGGTTTTTGAGGAAGCCATCAGAGTTGACGATCAACTGAAAGAGTGGAGCTCCAAGAGCTCAAACTCAGAAGAAACCAACTCGCGAAGTTCAGAGAGAGCGTCAGCCTCTAGTGAATGATCAGTCCCATCATCCCAAGATAAGGGGAAAGCCACCGAGACAAGATGACCAACACGCCCACACATCCAATGCGTGTACTGTGGCGGAAACCACTTATTAGCCGAGTGTCAAGTGTAAAATATTACACGGTGCAGCGAACAGAATGAGAGATGGCTGCGAAGGGGTTTAGCTTTTATAGCCCGCGAAGGTCGTTAGGTCGGCCTCCTGACTGACCTACCATATGAGCCTCCACTAGTTGGCCAGGGAATATTCCCTTTACCATTGGGCCAGGGGCGCTGCCCCCGGACCCCCGCCAGGGGGGCCACTGGCCCCCCTGGGACCCCCCAGTTAGGGGCCGCTTCCACGGCCCCCGGACCCCACAATAGGGGCCCCTTTTAACTCCCTTACACAGCAACTCGAGGCGCATTCAGCAACTCGATGCAATGCGCCTCGAGTTGCTACCAGCTTAACCACTCCGTCTAACCCAAAGATTAGACCCACAACAGTCACCTTTTTGCCATCTAGTCACATAGACCTCATCTGATATACAAGTCGGGACTCAACCAATGTCCGGGCTCACATTTGGCTTCTCCTCATAATGGGGGCCTTACAACTTTGAGCACCATGGATCATTGGTAGCACCTAATGAGGGTGGGGCATTGATCATATCTAACATCAAGACCCTAGGTCGAGACCTTGCGGTAACTGCGGCAGGTTCGATCAGGACGTCGCACATTGCAGATTGCTGAGAAGACTTTCGTACTTGCAACCATGCGGCCAGCCCTACCTAGCGAAGAGGCTGCAGCCACTCTTCGGAAGGGGAGCCCCATCGGCCCTTCCTATGCCTAACAACATTAAGCCAACTGTTCCTAGGATGGACATATACCCTACAGGCATACCTAGAATGCCTGGTCCTTACGTGACCCATCCACCGAGTGACGCTCCAGTCCACTACATGGAAGAGCCAAATGAGGAAGAGACTTATGTATACCCTTACGTCTCTCATGACGACGAGGGCAACACGGTCCTTATGGACTATCGACCAGTACCGGTGATGGCGTTAGGGAGAGGATGAGGTAGAGGCTTAGGAGGGCAGATGCAGGATCCAATCATCTGTTGGACTTGTCGTCACCCAGGTCATGTCTCATCACGTTGCCCTAAGAAGGAGCAGCAGAACAAAGACAAAGCTGACCTAAAGTGCGTTGAGTGTGGAATCACCCATCTCTTTGTCGATTTTCCAAAGCAGCGAAAACCTTCTTCAAGTTCAGCCAACGTACCATCTATCCCATTGGGGTTGTTTGGTGTCGAGAACCTTGATGGGGAGGCCACACCTATCCCATTGTGGGTCATGACCTGTGCCCAGATGAAGCAGGCTGGCATGTCACTACTAGGACTTAGTTACCTTGATACAGCCTCAATAGGGAAGAAGAGCTGCATGCGGAGAAAGAAGAGGTCGAAAGCTGAGATTGCACTGAAAACTGAGAGTGCTACAACTCTGCATGTTGGAAAGAAGGTCATGGATGCAGAGGGAGAAACTGCAGCCCCTAAGACGGCCGAAAAGGAAAGTGTCAAGGTAGGGGAATACCCGCATCCGAAGCACCAACTAGAGGCCATAGAGAAAGTGAAGGACTGGGTGAAAGAGGCCCAAGAGCACTTAAGGGATGCTGAGCCCATCCTAGAGGACGAGATCGATGATCTCCCTAGCATAAGCACGCTAGTCTCACCCCCTCGACCAAAGTTAGGAGATGCGACCGCACCACAAGCAACACTGCTTAGGCCAAGCCTTGATGCTGCAGGCCCGCAAATCAGTCATGGCCATTGGCCAGGACAATTCAGTTTAGGAGAGAGACAAGAAGCTAACGACCTCCTTACCACGCTAGTGACCACCCCTGTAACGTTAAGCCTGGTAGACCTGCTTAAGCAGCATCCCACCCTATGGCAAGACCTGAAGTAGTGGGTTGAGGGGTCACGAGAACAAGATGCTGATCTACACGACTATGATGCAGAAACACAAATACCGAGTCTAACGTTGCACTCTGTGCCAAAATCCTTACACGTTAATGCTTTTTGGGAAGGCACCGAGATGCATGCAGTATTATCGATCCTAGCCCTAGGTGACACGACGAGAAAGGGGATCGTAGACATGGGAGCTGGGGTTAGTGTGCTGAGCCACACAGTACTTCAGACTTGGGGAAATCCACCTATCAAGACCACTCAGTTTAATGTCACATTAGCAAATAACATGAGAGTGAAGCTATTCGGGGTACTTAAAAACTGGCCAGTGAAAATCGCAGGTGTCCAGTTCTCTATCGACTTTATAGTCATGAAGGGAGTGGACTACAATATCCTATTAGGCCGACCCTAGATGTGCAATGCCAGAGTTATTGAAGATTGGGGTAACGGCTTGATCTTCCTAGGCAACAGAACAGAAGTTGCGAGGATAGAGATGGACACTTGGAAGACCTCCTTCGCGATGCTCAAAGGTAACTCTCAAGTTAAGAAGTTTTATGGGCCCTTGACCAAGTATATCCCAGGCCCTTGACCAACTCTCGGATCATGAGGCATATGAGAAAGCCATTAAGATGATGGGAAAGTCTAACGGCATGCCCTCCGTACCAGTTTGCATGATGGCAGGAACCCTCCGTGGGAGATCTAAGCTCGTCACCTTCCAAGTGCCAAACAAAAAAAGAGAACTCTAGGAGATTCTGAATACTTAACGGACAAGCTAGCTGACAATCCAATAGCAAACTTCAAACCACTTTAGGATCTCTTAGATGAATCCAAGTGGCAATGAACCAGGGTGCATGACTTAAACCTCATGTACAACTGGGGCCTAGTCCTTGATCAATGACAAGAGATATACCAAGCCCTAGGAGACGATGAGTAGTTTGACGCAAAGGACTCTAATGACGAGTATGAAAACTGCCAATCCTTTAGTGACGAAAGTGAGGGTGAGATAGATACCGTAGAATACGACAATGAGAGGCATGAAATAGAATAAATACGGGCAGACTCCAAGCCACAGAAAAAGAGTGTCTTCAGGATAGAGTGAGAGGTCATGTGCGTGGATTGTGATCGCGCTTGGTTAGAACATGTAGGAGCCATAGACTTTGAGTAAGCAGGCCTAGCCCAACCGGGAATGACACCACTGCTTAGGGCAGAATCACCATCTGAACTACGACCACCTCTTCTAGCGAAGATGAGGAGTTCGACTCTAAGTCGGAGGTAAGCTTGGATAGTGATCCAGAAATACCTAGGCTGTCCAAGAATCGACGCGCCAAGGGGGACCTACCCGTCCACCTAAGGCGCAGAAGATTGAAGTAGGAAACAGTGAAACAATCCAGGGACACACAAATAGACAAACAACGGAAACCATGGGATCTCCCTAAAAGATTTACGAAATTCAAGAAAGGAGATAGGGTAGTGATCTTGTTGGGTGCCAAACGGCAAGGGCAAATGAGCAAACCAATCAAGGGACCAGCCAAGGTCAAGGAGGTGAACCTAGCCTAGGAAGGGGAGACACCCCGACCAGACTTCATTGCCCATGACTTGACTGAGGAAGAAGAAACGAGTCTTGTTGCTCTCTTGCGAGAGTACATAGACGTATTCACTTGGTCCTTGGAAGAGCTCAAAGGGGTAGATCTAAGTGTAGTAACTCATAATATACCCATGACACCAGACACAACACCTGTGAAGCAACAGCCATACCTTATGAATCCAAAACACGCTCATGTTGTCAAGGAAGAGATTGATAAGGTGATGAGAGTGGGTTTCATTTATGAAATTGAGCACACGGATGGGTATCACCCATAGTCATCGTGATGAAGAAAAATAGAAAAATCAGAGTGTGTGTCAATTACAAGAAGGTGAACGCTGTTACTAAGAGGGACAATTACCCATTGCCATACACCGAGCACATGCTTGAAAGAGTGGCGGGCAAGGAGGCCTACAGTTTTCTCGATGGCTTCTCAGGATACAATCAGGTGCAAGTGCATCTTGTCGACAAGCATAAGACTGCCTTCGCCCACTGAGTGGGGTATCTTTGCTTACATAGTCATGCCTTTTGGTTGACTAATGCCCCTACCACTTTCCAACGCCTCATGTGCACCATATTTAAAGATATGCTTTGCAAAGAGTTGGAAGTCTTTGTCGATGATCTCTACGTTCACTTGACCTGGATGGAACACTTAGACAAACTCCAAGCAGTCTTTGAGTGGTGTTGCCTATATCGTCTCTCCTCCTTGAACCCCTTAAAATGCCAGTTTTGGGTGAAGCATGGATGCATCCTAGGCCACATGGTGTCAAAGAACGGCATTGCCATTGACTTCTCGAAAGTCAGGGTTATTGTTGACCTTCCACCTCCAATCAACTATAATGGAGTCCAATGCTTCTTAGGCCATACGAGATACCATCGGCAGTTTGCGCTGAATTACGCATTGATGGCCAGACCTTTATACAAGCTGTTGATTGTCTTTGAATGGACTAAAGCATGCCAACGAGCATATGAAGAGTTGAAAAAGGCTCTAACCACAGCACCAATTCTACAAGCCCCAGATTGGACCATTAGCTTCCACATACATATAGATGCTTCTAAATTTGTTGTGGGGGCAGTGCTGTGCCAACCTAGCAAACACAACCTAGACTATCCAGTGAGTTTTGCTAGCAGACAACTCACTGAGAAGGAAATGAACTACTTGACACAGAAAGAGAGGGCTTGGCCATGGTGTTTGCTGTGAAGAAGTTCCGGCATTAGCTATTGGCTACACCCTTTACCTTTTTTGTGGACCATCAAGCCTTGCTATATCTAGTGAATAAACCTTGCACTACAGGATGCATAGCTCGGTGGCTCCTTCTACTTTTGGAGTTTGACTTCTCCATGGTTGTATGGAAGGGAAAACAACACTACATGGCTGACCATATGTCACATATCCCCATAGGAGAAGCCATTGGAGAAGGCATTGTCGATGACTTACCAGACACCCATCTCTTTAACCTTTCCAACGAGAGAGATTTATTCAAGGCTGATCTAATGCCATATTGGGCAGATGACATAGTCCAAGTGCTTGAGCATGGACTACCTGAGTGACCAATAGAGAAGGCAAGACTTAGGCGACTCATTCTCAAGATCCAACCCTACCACTTGATAGCAGGCCAGTTGTATCGCCTAGAGCAAGATGGATTGCTACGCAGATGCATGTGCGAGCATGAGATGCATGACGTGCTCTCAGAGGCACACAACGGAATTGTTGGTGGACACTTTAGTGGAGACATGACGGCCCGCAAGGTGCAAAGTCTCAACTATTGCAGCCAATGGTGTTTCGTGATATAGCACGATTTGTTAAGCATTGTGACGAGTGTCAGGGGACAAAGGTCTTGATTCTCAAGGATAAAATGGTGTTGATCCCAATCATTGCACGACAACCCTTTGAAAAATGGAGAATCGACTTCATAGGACCCATCAACCCTGCTGCACAGTATTCCAGGCCAAATACATCATTGTGGTCACAGACTACCTAACAAAATGGGCAGAGGCAAGAGCAACACAAATGAATGATGCTCAAATGACTGCCAAGTTCTTGTGGGAGCAGGTAATCTCATGATTCGACTGCCCCATTGAACCAGTCAGTGACCAGGGCACACACTTCATCAATGAAGTGATAGCGCATCTCCTATCAACCTTCCTAATTATCCATTGGAAATCCTCTCCATACTATCCTTAAGCAAACGACTAGGCAGAATCCACGAATAAGATTCATGTCAATGTCCTAACCAAGGTAATCTATGCCTCATGTAGCGACTAGGATAACAAGATGATGGCAACCTTATGGGCTTACCCCACAACTTATAAAACGGCTGTCGATCAGACCCCCTTTAGGTTAACCTATGGAACCAAAGCAATTCTCCCTGTAGAATTCTTCATGCCTAGCTTGAGAATAGCACTTCAGGAACGATGGAAAGGAAAGGAGGCATGGATGCAACACCTAGTTGAACTCGAACGCCTCTCGGAGACTCGCCTTCTAGCCAATCATGCGCTCATATGTGAGAAGGCATGACGCAAGAGCGAGTTTGACAAGCACGTCAAGTAGCACGACTTCGAACAGGGCGACTTAGTGCTCCTATACTCAGTTAAGGGACATAAGCAAAAAATGAAGTTTAGAGGTCTTGGACCTTTCAAAGTTCGTGCAATCAGTCGAATGCGCAATGTCGAGCTTGAGACTCTAGACAATGAGGGAATAGGCTTCTTCAATGGCAATCGTTTCAAGAAGTACTACCCTCCCACGCATCCTTTGCATGAGCCACCAATGTTGGAAACACCTGTCAAAGTACGAGTAGCCACAATCATTGAAATCGATGATGAGGATGAGGAAGCCGTAGAGCCCACATACCTGCACATCACAGGCACTACCAAGTGAACATGCGCCTTCAATGCCTTGATCGACGAGGGAGCAGACTTCAATGTCTTGACTCACGATCATTGGACTGAACTTGGCAAACCACCATTACAGCCCACTAATGCCAAATTAAGCTCATATGCCAAATGCGAAAGACGCAGGCACGCAGTCGCTGCTAGGGTGAACCTTCAAAAAGCAAACTCATTGCAACATTGATTATGAGTTGCAGTGCATCCACCTCGCCATAGGCAATGTTTGCATTGTTACAGCTTTTATCAAGGGCTGTGCGACCTCATCACAGTCCGCAAGGCCACCGGTAGAAGTATTAGTAGCCAAATCTAAGGAGGGGGGTACTGCTTGGCCACCACCCACCAATTCTCAAGAACCATTGCTCATAGTAGCAAAAGCTAAGGCCCAACAACCTAGGTTCCAATGGAAGCCTAAACAGCCGCAATCGCTGCCTCTAGGAGTCGATGCACACATCCTCATAAGACCCGAAACTCTAAACCTAGGAAACCAAGGCATAGTCATAGAAATCGACGCATGATCAAGCAAAGATAGGTCCCTAAATTCCTCTTGCACGCACAAGGATACTATGAGGGAAATGCATGGATATGGATTCCTAAAGCCCACATGGCCAAAGGTACCACTCGTACACTGCCCTCAAGCTTGATCACCCCAAGTCCCATAGAACCTCAAAACCATAAGCTATAGCACTTTCCAAACCCACATCCATCAAGCTCATCCACGCACATGCCCAAGAGAGTCGAACAAGCCTATCGGCCCAAACGACAAACATCATCACATGAGTCATCACCCGCTAGAGCCAATCCGACTACCTTGATCCATTTTGAAGGCAAGAGTCCATTGGACGTCACTGCTACTTCCCCATCCCTAATTTGAGAGGTCCAATCGCAATCTCAAGAACACCCGCAGTGGCAACTATTCATTGTCAAAGGCTCTAGTGCTATCAAACCCCAACCACCAACACGTCTTAAACCCTCCTATGAGTGAAAATTATTTTTGACTCTGGCCTCAGATCTAGCTGAAGATACAGGGGATGACATGGTTGATTGCATTAGATGACTAGATGCCACTTTCAGAGAGCTAGCTCTGAGCTACGACCGTTTGGACTTAGGCCTATTGCTCGAACCCTTTGCAACCGAAGTTCATACGATGCCTTATTCTTGGGAGACGTTTGAACTTGCCTTCACAAAAGTAGCTAACTCCATTACTGAATTGCTCAATAGCGAGATCTCCAAAGAGCAAGCCCTCAAACAACACCTCATCACGTCATATGATCAGCGAACCACTTCTGCCAATCACTGATCAAGAAATTGTAGAATTATCAAAACTTGCTGATACTGAATCCCCATTCTTGAGGCACTAGTACACTCTTAGGTTGCAATGGGAAGTTGAAGGGTGCCAAGTCATGACAAACGCTGAGCAACACCATGCAATCAAAATAGCGGAGTATGACCCCACATACATTACGCCAACCTCATATAGAGTGTTAACCACTCTTTGTGGCTGACCCATGGAAGAGCACATCAAAGGACACCTTTACCTCGATCGCCTATTGACTAAGAAAGAGTTACATATTGCTAGATGCGTCGCTTCCAGTGACTTTCTAACATATGTTTTCACTTACGTCACACACGTGGGCATTCGACCTTTTGATCTAGACCACGAAGCTCAGTTAGAGTAAAACCCCAATTTCTACACTTGGTTCCTACACCGGTAACTCCTAGACCCATTGCAAAATGCCATTGACCTCCTAACCTTCAATCCTAGGAAGGATTCTTCTCGAGCTGGAAGGGGAGGGGGGTGAGGTGAATCAAATTAAAACCAAGGAACATCAAGCAAAATGCATAAACACGTAAACAACGAGTGAGGTAGGAAAAATGGCACGAGAATTTTGAAATAAAGGGCAAAAAGTTAAAGTATGAAGGGAAGATTCTACATTGGATTGGATTTTAATGCTTTCATTTAATAAACATATAGAGTCTTTCTTTTCCAGCAAATTATGACTTTTTCAGTAAATTATTATTTTGAAAGCACTAATGGAAACTTTACATTATGACAGGAACAAAAGATGTCGCAGCAAGACCATGCCCATTGACTTTCGTTCGCGGAGGAGGAAAGAATGCAATACCGCATCACCCTTGAAAATTGCGCCTACAACCAGCTCAAGTTCCGAACCATCGACCTTAGTGGGGATAAAGTGGGAAGATTTGGTGAGGCGATCAACTACCACATAGATATTGTTCCACCCTTTCTTAGTCACGGGAAGGCCAGTGATAAAGTCCATTGTGATGTGAGTCCATTTCCCTTCAGGGATAGGGAGAGGCTGCAAGAGGCCAGCAGGCTTGAGTGTACTATCCTTGTTCTGTTGGCATGGAATACATTTGGTCAATAAGTCCTTGACATCCCTCCATAAGCCTTTCCAATGAAAGCTCTTGGCAATCCTGTCATGTGTTTTGAAAACACCAAAGTGACCGGCAATGGGGCAAGAATGCATTTCTTCCATGATCTTCTGCGTGAAGGGGGAAGTGTGTGGGATGACAATCTTGCCATGGGACCAAATAAGGCTATGCTTAAGCTGATATTGGGAGTTTTCACCCATAACCCCATGCTGTAATTTATGAAATATGTGGCTAAAGTGATCATCTAACAAGTAAGCCTCCTGGAGCTCTTCAACCCAATCACTGTGCAATTCTGAGATAGATGACACTCTGCACGCCCACATTCAAGAGAGAGAATTAGCCACAATATTATCCTTGCCCCGCGTGTGTGAAATGTCAAAGTCATAGTTCTGTAAGGTTGCCCCCCATCACCTTTTCTTAGGAGTCAAAGTAGATTGAGTCAAGAAGTATTGGAGGACTCGATGATCGCTTTTCATTTGGAAGCGGCTGCCATACAAATAGTGGTGCCATTTCTTGATGGCATGGAGGATGGCCAATATCTCTTGGTCGTATACATTCATTTGCAACTCCTTCTCATCAAGCTTGTGACTTTCAAATGCAATCACACCATGCTCTTGCAACAATACTGCACCAATACCCCGGCCACTGGCATCATAATGAATGGTAAAGAGCTTAGAGAAGTCAGGGAAAACAAGGATGGGGGCTGAAGTAAGCATGTCCTTTAACTGTTTGAAGCTATGATCTGTAGTGGCATCCCAAAAGAATGACTCTTTTTTCAAGCGATCAGTCAAAGGTGTTGCAATGGTGGGATAGTGCTTAATGAAGCGTCTGTAGAATGAAGAGAGACCAAGGAAGCCATGCAAGGAGGTGGTGGTGGAAGGAGTGGACCAATCCTTAACGCATTGCACCTTTTTGGGGTCAACCTATATACCATTTTGCTCACAATGTGTCCCAAGTACTCCACAAATGCCTACATGAATATACATTTGCTCTCCTTAGTAAAGAGTCGATGCTCTCTCAATATGTCAAACACTCTCCGAATGTGTGTCAAGTGCTCTATAGATGACTTGCTGTAAATGAGGATGTCATCAAAGAAAACAAGCACGAACTTGAACAAAAAGGGCTGTAGGATTTTGTTCATGAGGCTTTGAAAGGTGGCAGGGGCGTTAGTCAACCCAAAAGGCATCACACAGAAATGGTAAAGTCCATGATCACTCTGGAAGGCCATTTTGACCTCATCTCCTGCCCGCATACGAATCTGATGGTAGCCAGAGCGTAAGTCAATCTTAGCGAAAAAACATGCCCCTTTTAACTCATCTAGCAAATCATCAATCCGTGGGATGGGGTAGCGGTTCTTCACTGTAATTTTGTTCAAATCTCTGTAGTCAATACACATGCGAAAGGAGCCATCTTTCTTTTTGACTAAGAGGACAGGGGATGCATAGGGGGAGAAGAGCTCGGTTCAATGAAACCCATCTCCAACAACTCCTTGATTTGCTTTGCAACCTCTTCATGCTCACACTTGGAGAGTCTATAGGGGGGTTTGTTCACTGGCTTGGAATGGGGCTTTAGGTCAAGTGGGTGGTCCACTTAGAGAGTCTATAGGGGGGTTTGTTCACTGGCTTGGAATGGGGCTCTAGGTCAAGTGGGTGATCCACTTGTCTCTTGGGAGGGAGGGATGTAGGCATCTGAAATAAGTCATTGTATTCCTCAAGTAAGGCCTGCAAGTCAGAGTCATATGATACTGTGGAGGGATGATTAGAAGTGTCCTTATTTAATTGCAAAACAAAGATTTGTGAGCATTTCTTAAACTCTCATTTGAGTTGCTTTGTTGTAATGAGCTGATAATCAGCATGATCTCAAACTCCCTCTAGGTGGATAGGTTGTCCATGCATCATAAACTCCATGTAAAGTTGAGAGAAGTCCATAGCAATTTTACCCAATTGTTTCAGCCAATCATAGCCCAAGCCAACATCAATGGGGCCCATATCTAGGGCAATTAGATCAACCAGTGCTACATAATTTCAACCAAGCATAAGGGAACTACGGGACATACATGTGTGGTGATTTCTTCTTCTCCGTTTGCTACTTGGACCTTCAAGGGGTGGTGTAATGCCATAGAGGTACATTTGAACTGATCAATGGCTGATTTATTGACAAAAATGCGACTGCTTCCACTATCCACAAGGATAAAAACATGCTTCCCATTGATACTGCCTTGAATGCAAAGGGTACTGGGGCTGCGGGAACCCGTCCAAGCATCCAAGGAGATCGAGCAAAGGGAAGTGGGAGGTGGGTGGGATGTTAAATCAAATATCTGTGAGGGCACACCGCCCGGGTCAAAGGGAAACCCATCCTCCAGGTCATAGAACTGCTCATGATCAACATCCTCCGTGGGCTTAGTTTGGTCAATGGCCAGGTCATCCTCCTCATTGTGCCAATCTTCCATGACATACATGCTATGAACTTTGACCTTAGCTGTCTTGTATGGGAATTTGGAGGCATGATCAGTAGTATACTTATCTCCACATTTAAAGCATAGGCCCTTTTCTTTCCGTTCCTTGACAACATCTGGGGAGATGAACCGTTGACTACTAGATCCATGGGAAGGTGATACAGTGGACTGTTTATTTTTAGCATACGGATTTTCAGCAATAGAGGCTGATGCGTGAGGTTACGTTGGTCAAGAGTGTACCATCTTCTTGCCAACCTTTCTTTTTCCATAGGGGATACAAAAACTTGGACCATATGCATTTTGAAATCTTCCCAATCAATGAACTATTGATTCTCCCGATTGATATAGCGCCACCAAGTGTAGGCAAAACCTTCGAAGTGGAGAGAAGCAAAAAGTATTTTCTGATCATCAGTGCGGGGGTAGATGTTGAAGTAGGACTCCAACTTGGATGTCCATTCTTCCAAGTTAGATGGTGAGGGGGATTGCCCATTGTACTTTGTGAGAATGACCTTGTCACGCAAATCATAGGGGCCATGCTGCCCATGAAATCCTTGTTGTCCATGCATCCCATGGTGGCCATACATGCCTTGCTGTCCTTACATCCCTTGTGGTGCATTTAGCCCATGTTATCCATTATAGCCATGCTGTCCATGATTGCCAGGCTTGCCATTTGTACCATATGGTCCTTGATGGGTTGATTCATATGTGGTGCATGGGGGCTCCTAGGTAGAGCAAGTGAAATTTGACCCAAGGTGGGAGAAGGCCTCAAGTGAATGTTGCCGGCATGGTGGAGAGGGGAATTCAATAGGGGCTAATCATGAATATGAGAGGGTTCCCCGATCTCATAAGTAGAAGGGGAAATTCCCTTAGTGCCAAGTATACCCTGTGGGCCATGCGATGGTTCCTGATGTGGGGGGCATCTAGACTCATGTCTAGAGTCATTGGTCTTCTCTTGGGATTAAGCGGTCGCTAACTGAACAACAAGAGTAGTGAGCTGTTCCAAGGTCTATTGGGTCTTTGAGTTTGAGATAGCCATGTGCTCGATCGCTTCATTAAACTTGGACATCATCTCGCGGTGGTTGGTGACCATATCATTGTGGGACGGAGCTCATGTTGACAGAGGGTGTAATTAAGAAGGGCATACAGGTCCGTTTCAAGCATTTCCTCCTATATGTCACCATGCTAATCTTGCGCTGAGCTTGGTTCCTCATTCATGGAGCTCTGGGAGTCTCTAATCTCCCTCTGGAGTTCCTCTTGGGCCTTGCTTTTGCCTTTTTGGCCAGCCATCTGGATGCAATCCATAGAACTTGCAATCAGTAAAAAGGGCGCAACTCTTAGTAGGAAACTTCGATTTCTGAGGTTTTGGGCTCAATTCGGAGAGGACAACGGCCTCTTCGAGATGAGATATTAACCTTTATGATTGAAAATGATCAGAATTTTTTGTAGGGGTTTTACAGTGCCTATCCTAGAGCGGTTTGCAACCTGTCCACAGTGACCCTAGTGCACAAAAATGGGCATAACTTTCACAGTGTAACTCTGATTGGCAAGATTTTTTATTCGAACCAGAGGGGAAAAATCCCTCTTTGAGATGACCTATAGGGTTCACCCCCAAATTTAGGACAGAATTTTCTGCAATGGGATCTTTGTGACAGTCCTGCAGGACTGTGACCAAAAACACTGCCTGTCCCTTAGTGCCAATGTCTTACATGGATAGAGCATAGATCAAGGGGCCTGATCTACCACATCAATAGCATCTTGGGCATACTGAACATAATCCCGAGCATCATTGCATACCCATCAACTCTGCCATGCATGCATAAGTACATTCACTGCCATACATCTCCATTGACTGCATGTATCTCAAGTGGCATACATGGGTGCCATTAGTATTGCGGGGTATCCAAGAGGGATCATTGGGGCAGGGAAGTGGGGCTTATGGAAGTACCTGCACTTGCAAACAAGTATTAGGCTCTAGATTACCGAGAGGTGGGCAAAAGTTCCCCCCGAGCCGGGTTGTGCACCCCTTGAGGGTCTTAAGTGGTAAGGGAGGGTCAGCTCTCTTTTGTCTTACCACCTTGCCTGGCATCGGCCTTTTTCCTCAGCCAAAGTATACATGGTAGACATTTTTAATTAGCAATAAGCATGAGATGCATTGGAAAGAAGACATTGAGCCTTTTCATGAGATGCAAGGAATGATGAAGGTTGGGGTAGGGGTTACCTTGGCAGTCCAGTGACTCACTGGCTGCTACTTACCTAATTTACAATGGCTAATATTCATCCAAGATCATAAGACAAAGTAGGGGTTAATGTAAGCCATTACAATGAAATTCGGGAACTTGTATGCAATCTTGAATCTCTCCAACAATGGATTAAGCTCAGCAAGCGGCTAAATTGAGAGATTAAGATTAGACTGGCATACCTCTTTAATGCTTGTGACAACTGTTGAAGCCCGAATTATCATGATACCGCTTGCTCCATTGATCAATTCCGGTTGTTGGTTGGGCATCCGTGGAAGAGTGCTTTAGCATTTGAGTACTCTTTTGATGAACAAGGCTCCCAAGCTTATCCCCGAGCTTGAGCTTCAAGAATGGGAAGCTTCAAGTGAAGCTTTCATGGCTGCCCGCAAAGCTTCCATGCATGCTGAGATCAATGGCTTCATTCAGGAAAGAGGAATCCTTCACAGGCTGAAGGGGTTGTGGGGTCGAGCTCTCCAAAGTAGAGAAGGCTTCAGTTAGGAGAATCCATGGCTACCCCAAACTGTTTCAAACAGTCCCAGCTGTTGTCCACCATGGAAGTTGATTCTCGGGAGCAAAGGTGCCAAAGGGGGAAGGCCAAAGTGCTGGAACAGTGCCTTGGAGTGGCAGGGAGGGGAGGATAGCAGGAGGAGAAGTGGTAGGAGGGTTAGAGAGGAGCAAGACAGCTAGCGCAAAATGCGCCGAAAATTGTGGGGCTGTCCTGTAGGCCTCCTGGATAGCAAATCCCCCCAGTCCACCCCTTGATCAGGAGCTTGGGAGTTCAGGGAAGAAGTCCCGGGGCTAGTTGATGTCGGGGAGCACTCTCAGGTCAGATTTCTTGGGGTTTCTTTGGGCTGGCAGCCATAGTAGCTTGCAGGAGAAGAGAGAGAAAGAGGGCTGAGGCAAAAAGTAACTGAGGTTTTTCCCTCTTCCAACTCTGAGGACTCTCAACTTGGCCTGGAACCCTTAAAATTTACATGAAAAGAAGTGATGACCTGCTATTTTAATCGTTTTACCTCCAAATATGTCTGAGTCTCCAGCCATAGCTCCTGCTTGCTCCAAAAAGCTGAAGTTAACTGCAATCCTTCTTGCTATACCTGTACTTGTAAGCTAAGTAACTAGGGTTTTTGGGATTTGAAAAGGGAGAAAGGAGAAAGAGGAAAAGAAGCAAAGCCTGAAGCTCTGATACCACTTGTAATGAAAGAAGTTGAGGGGAGAGAGAAGGAGAGCTGAGGAGAGAGAAAGAGAACAAGAAGAAGAAGGAAGAAGACTAGAAGAGGAGAGAGAAAGAGAGAAAAGAGGAGAGAAGGGAGAAGGAAGCCATGGAAGCTGGAGATGAAGGTGAAGATTATGATCTTGATAATAACTAATTGCCCTAATCTGGGGCTCTTACACCTTAAATACCCCGATTAATGTGACAGGGTGTCTAAACCCTAGTCGATGTGTATCCCACTTGTTACATGTTCCTTGTCTCTGTTTTGGCACTCTACTTGTTCCCTTAGGATGGCCTGCTCATGGAATCCTACATAAAGTTGGTTATGCAGCTCCACCGTCTTTCTCCTTACTTCTTGCTCACCTTGTGCCTTTGCCTCTTGTAGTTCTTTGGAGAATTGTTCTCTTTGTTGCTTCAAGCTTTTGACCTCTTTCTCAAGGTGTCTCTTGTCCTGAGATGCGAGAGCACATTGTGCCTCTAGAGCAATGCAGCTCTCCCTTTCTTCATCATATAGGTCTCACATGCTCTCTTTGTTGATAAACACGAGATCTAGAGCATGGCAAAAGCTATGGAGGATGGAAGATGAATGTACAACTCATGATGACATAGACTTAAATAGAATAACTGTTACACAAGTGAATTAGGTTCCAAGATAGATTAGCTTGGACTCACAAACACATTCTTGTGTAAGATGGACAATGACAGTGACAGTGACTCAAACTAATAGTTCCATTTCCTTGTTATGAGTGTCAACCAAGGATATGCCTTTATAGCTTTTTGGATAGTATCATTTTCCCCACTGTGCATATGGGATTCTGAACATCTCTTCCTAGAGCATACATCATTTGTCTATCTTCTAGCCTCTTCAAGGCATACATCTAGCCTCTATGGGCATACATCATTTGATTTCTCAACACCCCCCTCAGATGATGAGTCTCTACCCTTGCTGGCTTTTGCCCCCCTTGGGAGACTGGCTCTTTGGCAGCCTAGTCAAGTTAAGGCTTGAAACTTTACATTATTCAACATCCACTATGGGAAACAAGATCCACTAAGGGAGATTTGATATTGTCAGTAGCGGAAATTTATATATCTTTTTCATGATTCTTTGGCATCCTTTGCTTTTCTTGATCTTCTGGGTGTCTTTGATCTTCTTGGAATCCTTCTTGGTCTTCACGGTCTTCATCTTTGACTTGTTCTTCATTATCTTGTGCTCTGGTCTTCTTTGTGAGGTCCTTTTGGTCTTCTTTCTCAGTGAGTTTGAGATGGGTACATTGCTGTGACTTGACATGACTCGTTGAACTATTACATAAATCTTGGGATACATAGCTTTTGGGATTGACTGACATTACATTGGATTTTCTTCTGAGATCATGTAACATCTTGTCATCAGCTACTCTATGCTAGCTTTTTGATTCCTGTGAGTGGAGCTCCTTCCCTTGGTGTAGATCATGCAAGCTCTTGCACTTTTCTTAAGAGATATTGCACCCAAGCCATGACATTACTTTCATTGACAGTCCACGTGGCTCCTTGCATTAGGGTAGTTGTGGCAGCCATGTATAATGGTATTGTGTGCATGGGGGCCTTCGCCTTGCCTTCCACCACTATTCTTTGTTTGGCCTCCTCTACAATAGCACTCATGCTAGGCATATCCTCACGTGTAGGTCTCATCATGACTAACTTCTAAGATTGAGAGGTTGCTCCACTGATCTTTTGATAGCCATGGTCACTTGCTCCTCCTCCTCTCGTAGTCTTAGTCTTTCTTCCTCTTCCTCTTGTCTCCTTTTGCACTCCTCTTCAAGTTTCCTGGATTCTTCTCCAAACCTCTGTAATTCTCTACTTTCTTCACTGACGGATCTAGTTCTCATGATATGAATATTTAACATGATTATTTACTCCATGGTGGCTTGATGGTGCTGAGTCCCCCTATTCATCACACTGACCATCCTGAGGCTTCTTGGTGCTGAGTTGGGTGGTCAACTTCTCTCTTCTTATAAACTTGTTCTAACTCCTCCTTGCTGAACTCTATTGAATTCTTCCTCCTTCGAATTCCCTATTGAGAATGAAGCGGGAGGGCTCACTAGAGTGAGAGAGTGATGCTCTTCTTGGGTCGGTGATTGTTTAGGGGTCTCTTCCACTACTTCTTTTCTTTCCACCCTCCCCATTGCTTCTTGTATTATGATTGTTAGCACCCCTTTGAACCCTATAGTCGACACCTTGGATGCAAGCTTTTTCCTCTCTGATTCTGTTGTTGTAGTAGCTAGAGACTCTCCTTTTGTTGCCCTTGGTGCTGTTGCTAGCATCTCTATTGATGCTTGGATTGTTTTTCAGACATAACCATTCCAGTTTACCTCTTCTAGTGCATTTGCTATAAAGGCTTTCAAGTAAGGGAACTCCTATTTTGTTCATAAGGGCATTATATATTTGACTCAAAAAGAGAGTGTGGACCATCTTCACTTGCAGTCTCATGGTGGGCTCCAAAATATCAGTCAAGTTGATTTGGTAATTCGTGTAAACTTTCTTCTTATCCATTCCTAACATCCCATAGACATCTCTCTTCGGCCTCTTTTTTGTGGCTTGTCCACTAACCCCAAGGTCTTCTGCATGACCTTCGAGTAGCTAAGTTCGACTTCCACCCTCTTAGTGGCATCTTCTTGCTTGATTGTCACTGTGCTGCTATTCTTTTGGACATCAAAAGTTTTTAGAAATTCGATGTATTTTCTATTATGTATGTCATGTCTCACCTTCTCTAGGTACTTAGCAAGATTGCACTATTCTATTATCTGTTTGACTGCCTCTTCTGATGTCACCAGGTCCTCCAGATTATGGATTCGATGGTATTTTAGTTGGTTGAAGATACGTGTCTAAGTGGTTGAGCAATATTTTTTGTGTTCTTCCTCCGAGAGTGGGAGCTTGTTGGTTTTATCCTGTTGCCCTACCATTTGGGTCCCTATCACCACACAACAGCCCACAATGAGTTCTCTTTGAAGAAAATTTCTTGCATAAAAGGTAAAGTGATTAGAAAGAAATGCTATTAGATAGTGGAATGTATAAACCAAGAAATGAAAAATTTCACATCAATTAATCCATACATTCCACGCAAGAACTTCATGGAGAATTTTTACTAAAAGAAGAAGAAAAGTCAATTCATCCTTTTCTTTTGAAGTTTAACTCCTATTTTGATTTTTCATTCACCTTCCACTTTACGCCCTCTCTCTTGGAAATGATGAAAATCCTTCCTAGGATTGTGGAAGTAAAGGTGTAAGGGCCTTCAATGCATCATTGGTATGCCTCACTGTTTCAAGAGCTAGTCATAAAAGGTTGGGTTATATTCTAATATCGCTTAACAGTCCATATCTTGTGGACAAAGGTCCACACGTGTGATATAAGTCAATACATCGGTCAAGAGGTCACTTGAGTTGATTCGGCTTACAATGTGGAGTTTCTCCTATGTTAGAATCCTATCCAAGTATGGATGTAGCATGATATTTTCTTCTAATGGCTGATTTCTTGTCATTGCTAATATCCTAAATGAAGTTGGGGCCACATATTTTTGGTCATACTCAAAAGTCTTGATGGCACATTGTTGCTCCGCATTGTTGATGATTTGATAACCCTCTTGTTCCCATTGAATGCACATAGTATACCACTTGCATAAGAAATTGGACTTAGATTCAACTAATCATTGGAGCTTAGCAAGTTCCTGTGGTGACATGGGAATTTGGCTCTTCTTGAAGAATGTGATTAAGCATTGGATTAAGGCCCCTTCTCTTGAAATTTCATTGGCAATAAACACTTTTGCAATGGTGGAGGTCTTTGTGAAGATGAATTTGTATTCTTCCCAAGAACACAGTAAGGAATATATCTCATTTGCTATGTATTCATCAAGTAGGCCTAGGCCCAAGCGTTCGTAACTTCTAGCAAACAGTGTGAAAGTTGAGTCCAATCGTCAAATGCACGTTACTAAGTCATCTCCTATGTCAATGGCCATGTTGGAAGCCAATTCAAGAATGGATCGTCATTGTTGTGATGGCTTAAGACCTATTGGTGGCTTTGGTTTAATTAGACTGGATAGGTTGGTACTTGGTATTTCTACTTTGGGATTCTCATCGGGTTTGGTGAGCATGGTTTGAGAAGTTGATTGGGTTTGAATTTCATTTGATGCTTTGTCATCGGATTGTGTAGTGGTGATTACATTAGCATTATTAGGAGTGGGAGCTCATTGATGATTGGTTGCTCATTAACAATTGGTTGAGCTTTTGGTCGATAAACCATTGGAGCAATCAAGGATTGAGCACACTTACTCTTGGCTTTTCTCTTACCATGTTTTGATCTACGTTTCTAGGCATTATTTTTTAGAGCCTAGGATTGAGAGGCATACATGCCACTTGTGAGTTTGGGCAGCCACACCAAGGTGTTAGCTTCATAGTAACCTTGGGCATGCAATAGGGCTTTTGGGACCCAACTTGGCCTAGTCATCTATGTACTATAGGAGCGCCAACTCCTCCATTTAGGTCTAGAGTGTGATCCACTTGATTGTTTGATCCGTAGCTTTGGGTGTGGTTTTTAGATGATGGTGGGACTTCACAATGGGTGTATGTTTTGTGGTGCATGATCCCCCTCCTTAGGGTTGACACTAGGGTTACCTACCAGTGGCACTACAAGCTTTTGGCTATGGTGCAGTTACTATTCTAACATTGCCTATGGCAAGGTGGATGTGCTATGAGTTTTCAACATTATGGTGAGCTTATTTTTTGAACACATGACCCAACAGTGATTCCTTACCAACACTTTGTTTGTTAGGTAGTATATATAAGAGGATGTGAGTAGACTCTTAGTCTCGATAGGAACCATTAGTTTGCACTTCCCAAGAGTAGATAGGATTTCCCCCCAAATGGATTGAGTTTTACATTGGTTGGTTGCAATTGGGATTGACCAATAGTGATCCAATGATCATATGTTAAGATATTATAGTCAGCTCCCTTATCAATTAGTGCATCAAAGGTGTATGCCTTTTGAGCAGCCACTATTATATGCAAGTAGGCTAGTGCTATTGCTTCCTTATCCTCATCTTCTATTTCAGTGATAGTTGCAACTCTCACATTCATAGGTGGTTCTATCATTGGAGGTTCATGGAGTGGATGTGATGGAGGGTAATACATTTTTATATGACTTTTATTGAAAAATCCTATACCCTACCATTAGTTTGCACTTCCCCAAGAGTAGATAGGATTTCCCCCCAAATGGATTGAGTTTTGCATTGGTTGGTTGCAATTGGGATTGACCAATAGTGATCCAATGATCATATGTTAAGATATTATAGTCAGCTCCCTTATCAATTAGTGCATCAAGGGTGTATGCCTTTTGAGCAGTCATTATTATACGTAGGCAGGCTAGTGCTATTGCTTCCTTATCCTCATCCTCTATTTCAGTGATAGTTGCAACTCTCACATTCATAGGTGGTTCTATTATTGGAGGTTCATGGAGTGGATGTGATGGAGGGTAATACATTTTTATATGACTTCTATTGAAAAATCCTATACCCTCCCTCTCTAAGGTTTTGAGCTCTACATTGCTTGTTCTACTGATGTTGAAAGGGGTTCCGATCCCCTGAATTTCATCTTCTGCTTGTGTCCCTTAACAAAGTACAACAAGACTAGGTCTCCTTGTTCTAAGTCTCCTAGTTTGACATGCTTGTCAAACCAAATCTTGCATCTTGTCTTCTCACATATTAGGGCATGGGTTGCAATGAGATGATTTGAGTAGGTGTTCTAGCTCTACCAAATGAGTTATCCATGTTTCTTTGCCCTCCCATCTCTCCTAGAGTGCTATTCTCAATCTTGGAACAAAGAATTCCATTGGTAGAATCACTTCAGTTTCGTAGGTCAATTTGAACGGGATTTATCCTATGGTTATTTTGTATGCCATATTATATGCCCATAAAGCTACCATGAGCTTGTTGTTATAATCAGTGTGTGAAGCAAAGACTACCTTTGTTAGGACATTCACTAAAATCTTGTTCATGGATTCAGCTTGATCATTAGCTTGAGGATATTACAGTGAGGATTTTCTATGGATTATCAAGAAGGTGGATTGCAAGTCAACAATCACTTCATTGATGAAGTGTGTGCCTTAGTCACTAATGGACTCTATGGGACAACTGAATCGTGAGATTAGTTACTCCCAAAGGAGAACTCTATGGGACAACTGAACCGTGAGATTAGTTACTCCCAAAGGAACTTGGTCATGGTCTTAGCATCACTTTTATGAGTTGCTTGAGCTTTCACTCACTTGGTGATATAGTTTATGGCAACAATGATATACTTAGCTTGTGAGTACTATGCCGCAAGGTTGATTAGAAGTCAATTCTCCATTTCTCAAATTGTTGGCGTGTGATCACTGGTGTCAACTCCATTTTGTCCATATGAATAGGGACTTTGGTATGTTGGCACTCATCACAATGCTTCACAAACTCAGCTGTATCGTGAAATAGAGTAGGCCACCACAGTTGAGACTATAGCACCTTGCATGATGTGGTGTCTCCACTAAAATGTCCTCCAGCAATCCCGCCATGTGCTTCTATGAGTGCATCATATACTTTGTATTCACAAACACATCTCCTTAAAATTCTATCATGTCCTAATCAATATAATTGACCATCAATCAACTAATAGGGTTGGATCCTCAAAATTAATATCTTTAACACAACTTTTTCTATGGGTCATTCAAGCAATCCATTCTCTAGGATGTGGACTATATCATTTGCCCAATATGGTGCAAGGTCTTCTCTAAATAAGTCTTGTTCACTAGACATTCTAAAAAGATGTGTATTTGGTAGGTCATCAATGATGCCCTGTCCAGCTGCTTTGCCTCATATGATCTACTATATATAGTGTTGTTTGCCTTTGCGTACTAACACAAAGAAGTAAAATTCCAAAATAAGAAGTAATCATTGAGCAGTATATCATGTTGTGTAGGGTTTGTTCACAAGATAAAGCAATGCTTGATGATCCATGAAGAAAGTAAAGGGTGTCGCTAGAAGATAATGTCTAAACTTCTTTACAACAAACACCATGGCTAACCCTTCCCTCTCTATTGTGGAATAGTTCATTTCCATACTAGTGAGTTGTTTGCTAGCAAAGCTCACTAGATAATCAAGGTTATGCTCATGAGGTTGGCATAACACTGCCCCCATGGCAAACTTTGATGCATCAATGTGTACATGGAAGGTAATGGACCAATCTAGGGATCATAAGATAGGAGCTGAAGTTAGAGTTTTTAAAAGCCTTTCATAGACTTGCTGATATTCTTCGATCCACTCAAATACTACCAATAGCTTGTATAAAAGTCAAGCAATTAATGCATAGTTTAGCAAAAACTGTCAATAATACCCTATGTGGCCTAAGAAGCATTGAACTCCCTCGAAGTTTTTCGAAGGGGGAAGGTCTACAATTACCCTGACTTTCAAAGAGTCTATGGCTATCCCATTCCTCGATACAATGTGCCCCCTAAAATACAACCGTGCTTTACCAAAAATTGACACTTTAAGGGGTTCAATGAGAGACTGTATTTCCTATGCCATTCAAAGACTATTCATGGATTTTCTAAGTGCTCTTCCCAGTTGGTGTGAATGCATCAACAAATAACTCCAATCATTTTTTGAGTATGTCCTTGAAGATGGCATATATGAGGTGCTGGAAGTAGCAAGGGTATTGGTCAGCCCAAATGGCACGACTATTTAGGCAAACACCCCCATTCGATGGTGAATGTCATCTTGTGCTTGTCGTCCAAATAGACTTGCACTTGGTTATAGCTTGAGAAGCTTTCTAGGAAATTGTAGGCTTCCTTTCTTGCCACTCTCTCTAGCATGTGCTCAGTGTATGGTAATGGGTACTTGTCTTTCTTTGTAGCTGCATTGACCTTTTTATAGTTCACACACACTCAAATCTTTCCATTCTTTTTCATGACTATCACTATGGGTGATACCGAGTCCATGTGCTCCATCTCATAAATGAATCCTACATTTAGTAGCTTATTAATCTCTTCCTTCACTACATCTTTATGCTTAGGATTCAGTGTGTATGGTTGCTTAACTAGTACTGCATTGGGAGTCATGGAAATATTATGAATCATGTTACTCGGATCTATTCCTTTCAACGCATCTAAGGACCATGCAAACATGTCAGAGAATTCCCTTAAGAGATTTATGAGATTAGTCTCTTCCTCCTTATTTAGTTCATTTGCTATATATGCAGGTCGAGGCTTGTCCCCTTCCCTTGCCAAGTTGACTTCCTTAACTTTGGTTGGTGCTTCAATGGGTTCACTCGCCTACACTTTTCACTTGGCTCCTACTAACACCACTATTCGATCACCCTCCTTAAACTTCATGAAGTGCTTGGAAAAATCCTAGGGTTTCTTATATTGATCAACTTCTTCTAAAGACTTCAATTGTTTCCTTTTCTCTTCCTTTAGCATCTTGCATCTTAGGTGTGGACTAGGAGGTCCTCCTTGGTGCGTTTAGTCCTAGGTGGCAGTAATGGCATTTTGAGGTCGCTATCAGAGCTTATCTTTGACTTGAAGTTGTGTCAAGATTGTGGGAGAGAAGGAAGGAGTCTCACTTGTAGCTTTCTTGCTTGCACAATGGAGGAATACACACAGAGGTGGAGGCTGAAAACAATTTTCCTCTTCTTAGTTGTGTAAGCCAAAAGAACTCACATACAAAGAAATAGAAGAACCCTATATATGGGTCTCAAACCAAACTCAACTAACTAAGGTGGCATACTAACTGAGCCACGAACTAGAGTAGATAAGGATAGCTGTCATGTAGCTATTATTCATGGGCGGTGTACCAACCGCGTCTGCAAAACTGACAAGTCGGTGACATAAATACACAACGGTCACCCTGACGTATCACGAGTGGAGCTCGATATCTCAACACTCCCCCTCGAGCTCAATCCCAATTCCTGCACACCAAGCAGGTCTCTGAACTTGCGCAGCTTCTCTGCGCCCAATGCCTTCGTGAATATGTCAGCTACCTGATTCTTTGTGCTGACATAAACTAGATCAATAAGACCTAGTAAAACCCTTTCTCGCACATAGTGATAATGCACCTCAATGTGCTTTGTTCTAGCATGATAGACTGGGTTATTTGCCAAGTGTATAGTACTCATGTTGTCACAATAAATGACAACTGGCCCATCTGTAGACTGATGCATATCATAAAGTAGCTTATGCAACCAAGCTACCTCACATGCAGCCATTGCTGCACCCCTGTACTCAGCCTCTGTGCTCGACAAGGCAACTGTAGGCTGTTTCTTGCTGCTCCAAGTGACTGCAGCACTCCCAAAAGAGAACACATATCCACTGGTAGATCGTCTATCAGAAATACTACCAGCCCAATCAGCATCAGTGTATCCATGCAACTGTATCTGAACCTCAGTCTCATAAAATAGTCCATACTACAATGTGGACTTCACATACCTGAGTATGCGTCTAGCTGCATCCAAATGTGGTTTCCTTGGAGCCTGCATAAACTGACTTACCAATCCAACAGCATAGCTCAAATCTGGCCTGGTAATAGTCATATAAATTAAACTTCCTACTATGCGTCTATACATAGTAGGGTCTTCTAGAAGCTCACCTGCATCTGTGCTCAGCTTCACATTCTGCTCCAAAGGAACTGAAATAGGCTTACAGCCTGTCATCCCATATTTGGACAGCATGTCCAATCCATACTGCCTCTGCAAGAGCTATATCCCACTTGGTGATCTAATCACCTCAATGCCCAAGAAATAACGCAGCTCTCCCAAATCCTTCATCTCAAACTTCTGCTTCAATAGCATTTTCACATGAAGGATATCTTCATCATTGTCACCTGTCATAATCAAATCATCAACATAAATGACAAGTAGCATAATACCTTTCTCTGTTTTTCTCACATAAAGTGAGAAATCTGCCTTGGAAATCTGAAAGCCAATAGTGACAAGATATTGTCCTATCTTGTCAGACCATGCTCTAGGTGCTTGTTTCAAGCCATACAAGGATTTCTTCAACCTACAAACAAACTCAGGATGAACAACATGCACATAACCTGGTGGCTGCTCCATATAGACCTCTTCTTGCAAATCACCATGCAAGAAGGCATTCTTTACATCCATATGATGTAAAGACCATCCCTTTGATGCAGCCATAGCAATGACTTCTCTTACGGTTGCCATCCTTGCAACCGGACTAAATGTTTCTTCATAGTCAATGCCATATGTTTATGCATACCCCTTGACTACTAATCTTGCCTTGTATCTGTTCACAGAACCATCTGCATTGTGCTTCACCTTATAAACCCACTTACAGCCAATTGCATTCTTTCCTTTAGGCAAAGGTACCAATTCCCATGTAGCATTTGCTTCCAAGGCATCCATTTCTTCATTCATGGCTTTCGTCCATTTTTCTATTCCCATGTCTTGCTCAAAAGAAGTGGGTTTTGGTTCTTGTATCACTTTGACCATATATGCATAGTGAATGGCTGTAAATCCATCATATTTCAGCCTATCCACAGGATACCTAGCTCTCGTAGACCTGCGTAAAATAGGTTCACTCCTAGGTGCTCTCAAAACATCCCTGGTCTTCCTTACTCTAGGTGTAACAATAGAAGGAATACCCAACTCATCATCAATGCTCTGTTTTGAGCCACTGGATTCACCATCCACATAAGAGTGACCTGCATTCACATCAAACATGGGCTGATCAACCTTCTCTTTTCCTTTTCGTGATACCTGCATACCACTATCTGCATTGCTTTGAGAAGATTCTCCTGATCTCAATCTGCCTGTCCATGGCGAAGAATGTGAACCACTGCTAGAGGACGCTCTAGGTCCACTAATATTTTGTGATTGCTGCTGTGAATTCTGTGCAGCATTACCATTTTGTGCATCTACATCATCAATCACATTTACTGGTTTATACCAGCTACTCATCTCATAAAAAACAACATCTCTGCTCACTGTAAACTTACGAGTAGAAGGGTTATAACATCTATACCCTTTTTGCTGCAGAGAGTAACCAATAAAGATGCACTTCTCAGCTTTTGGATCCAACTTGGATCTCAACTCATCTGGCACATGTACATAGGCAATGCAACCAAAAATTTTCAAATGAGAAATATCTGGTTTCCTACCAGTATACCTCTCCTCTGGAGTCATTCCATGTATTGCTGTAGTGGGAGTCCTGTTCATTATGTAGACTGCAGTAGCAACTGCTTCAGCCCAATAAAAATCTGGCAAGTCTTTTTCATTGAGCATGGCACGAGATACCTCTCCAATATGCCTGTTTTTCCTTTCTGCAATTCCATTTTGTTGTGGGGTATGACTGCATGAATATTGCTGCTTTATGCCATGCTCCTGCAGGAACCTTGCAAACTCATTTGAGAGGTACTCTCCCCCTCCATCTGACCTTAGGCATTTTATCTGCATGCCTGTTTCTTTTTCAACCATAGCTTTAAGAGTTTTGAAGTGCCCAAAAACTTCACTTTTCTTTTTCATAAAATACACCCAAACTTTTCTGCTATAGTCATCAATAAAAGTGACAAAATAATGACAGCCTCCAAGAGATGCAGCTTTAGTAGTCCACACATTAGAGTGGATTAATTCCAATGGCTTGTCACTCTCTTGAACATGTCTAGGAAATGGTTTCCTTGCCTGTTTTCCAAACTGACAGGCTTCACATACCTTATGCATTTCTGCAACCTTGAATTTGGGCAATCCTGCAACAATATTTTGGGCCTACATTGATTTAAGTCGATGTACATTAACATGACCAATGCATTTATGCCAGATATCAATATCTGCAACTACACCGGTCCCATGTGCAAACATTGCTGTACTCAATTCAGACATGTCTGCATCCAATGTAAACATTTTGCCCTTCTTCTTTCCTTTTGCTATCAAGCGACCTTTATTTTTCATATCCTCAACAAAGTATCCATGAGGATTAAATCTGACCTGCAAGCCCTGCTCAACCATTTGACCAACAGAAACCAGATTCTTGGTGATATTCGGGACATGAAATACATCGGACAGGTATTTCTTTTTCCCATCCTGCATAGACAAAGGAATTTTTCCAATCTGCACAATAGGATGTGCAGTATCATCACCAGTCTCCACAAATCCTGGTTTTTCCATTTTCCTTGCATCCTCCATCCATTCTACATGACCTGTCATGTGGTTTGATGCACCTGAGTCAACATACCATACATCATTGCTTTCTTCTGCACTTGTCACAGAATTGTTCATGTGCTGCACCATAAACAAATGCTCATTTCTGTCATCACCCTGTCTACTAGAAGATGCATAATTCCCTTGTTGCAGTTTATCATTCATGATGTCATTCTGCTTTTTATAGCAGTCTTTAGCCATATGACCCATTTTACCACAGTAGTAGCATTCAACATTACTGTTTGCATTTTGGCCTCTTTGCCATCCACCACGACCTCTTTGGCTCCCCCTACCTCTAGAGTTACCACGTCCTCTTCCATAGGACTGGTTTTCTTGAGTTTGCTGCATATTCTGATTTCTGCCACCACGGCCTCCAAATCGGCCTCCTCTACCTCTGCCTCTACCTCTTCCAGCATTTGAGTAGAAGACAGCTTCTTTTGAAGTTCCTCCTGAAGAAGATGCACCACCATTTCTCTGCTCCTAAGAAATTAGAAGAGTAATCAACTCCTCAAAATCAAGAAATCTTTCACGAACGGAAATGGATGTTCGGAACTGTGCATAATCCTTTCCTAGACCATTCAAGGTCACAGAAACTAAATCATCATCTTCCACTGGTGACCCAATGGAAGCAAGTGCATCTGCAATCTTCTTCACCTTCATGTGGTAGTCGTTGATGCTCATATTTTCTCTTTGCACATTGTGCAACTCTTGCTTGAGCTGCATTTTCCTGGCTTGCGTATTTGTGCTATACATTTTTGACAAAGTATCCCATGCCTCCTTTGGCGTACTCGCATCCTGAATATGCACAATCATAGAGTCTGAAATACTGATAGACAGCCAATACATAACTTTCCTGGCTCTCTCATGCCATGCTTTAAATGCCTGCATTTGCTGTTGATTGGGAACATCAGGAAGAACTGGTTCTTCTTCATTTCCTGCAACAAATTCCCAATATCCTTTTCCCATAAGAAAATTCGTCATTCTAAACTTCCATGCTTGGAAGTTGTTCTTGTCAAGCTTTTCAGTGACAATCTGTGAAAGAGAATCAGATGCCATTACAGAACACTGCAAAAAATTTTGTCACTGCAAAAAACACAGCTTCACCCTCACAAGGGCAAATCTGCAAAACTGGCGAAAGTGGTATTTGACCACACTGTCACTTCCTAGTGACGATTTTGCATAAACAGGAACCAAGGATGATTCTGTAACTCCCAATGTCTCTACGCACAAGCATACGATGCAATTTCTACAGTAACTTTTCACCGACCTGTAGAACAGTGGTCGCACAGCATAAAATAGGGTCTTTTCCTGAGTGCGTGCAGAAAACTTCTGCCTCCAAAACAGGCCCCGAAATGGCCTCAAATCAAAAAAACAGGGTTGCCAAGGGCTAAAGCCCTATCCAGCAGCATATACTGCCCTCTTGCTTCACCGCGAAGGGCGTCTCAACCTGAGACAATGCACTCTTGCAATTTCCGGCTGTGTTACCTGCAGAGATCTGCTCCCAAAACAGAAAATGAAAGCAACACTGCTCTTCTTACTAGAACACCGCAAGCTTGGCTTGCTTTCTTGAGCTCCTTACCACGAACAAGGCTCTGATACCATGTCAAGATTGTGGGAGAGAAGGAAGGAGTCTCACTTGTAGCTTTCTTGCTTGCACAATGGAGGAATACACACAGAGGTGGAGGCTGAAAATAATTTTCCTCTTCTTAGTTGTGTAAGCCAAAAGAACTCACATACAAAGAAATAGAAGAACCCTATATATGGGTCTCAAACCAAACTCAACTAACTAAGGTGGCATACTAACTGAGCCACGAACTAGAGTAGATAAGGATAGCTGTCATGTAGCTATTATTCATGGGCGGTGTACCAACCGCGTCTGCAAAACTAACAAGTCGGTGACATAAATACACAACGGTCACCCTGGCGTATCACGAGTGGAGCTTGATATCTCAACAAGTTGTACTCATAATCCTCATTGGAAGAGGTTTTCTCCCCTGGTGGTCATAGCTTTGAGGTTGACTCCACTCCAAATAATGATGTGGTGCTAGGCTAGACTAATCCCGCTTGCTCATAATCTACTACCTCTATGTATTCTAGCCAATAGCCATCATGCATAGGGGCACTGTGGATAGTTAGAAGTTGTGGCTTCGTTGGGTTTGCTAGCTGATTCTACAGCTTGCTTAAATGACAAATCAATGGTTGGCAACACATGCATCCAATTGCGCTTATCCTTAGGATAAGGAATGTACTTATTTAGAGGTCCATAATTTCTTATGGCCTTTGAGTCACCCTTCAGCATGGTAGAGATGGCATCTAGGTTCATTGGTGAGGTTTTCTAAGTTTCCATCTCTACTCATACTACTTCTAATCTATTGCTTAAGAATATCAAGCCATTACCCAATCCTCTATCACTCGAGCATTCCTCATCCAAGGTTTGCCTAGCAGGAGATCATAATCCACTCCATTCATGACTATGAAGTTCACAAAGATTTGAATTCTTGCTATCTTTAAAGGCAAATCCTTCACAATTTGGAAGGGTCTGACCTGCTAGAGTGACATTGAACCGTGCAGTTTCTATCGGTGTGCAATGATAGGTAAGACGGCATATATATCAATGCCTTCCCCAAAGGCATTCACTTGTGAGTACTTAAACATTGGGTTTAGCATTAAGCTTGGTATGTGTGTCACATCATCATGGTCAGGCAAGTCTTATGGTTCATGTCTATCGGTTTGTTCTATCCATTGCTTCAACACTTGCCACAGTGCAGGAGGGTGTTGCCTAAGTAATTCTCCCAGTGGCAATGTTACGGGAGTTGATATAAGTGTGGTGAGAAAATTGCTAACCATCTTTCCCTCCTCTACTTCATGGGCTTTTTGCTAATGCTCTTGGGTAGTTTGTTTATTCATGGCATCCATGTTCTGCCTTATTAAAATATTGAGGATGCATGCTAGGGTGGATCATTGATGACCAAGTAGACAAACATAATGAGACATAAGTAATGACAAAGAAGAACAACTGATATTATTCAAGCATAATGCAAGTACAACTGAATGAGAATGATGGATAGATTGAGTGTGGGGATGAGTTCCTTTTATAGGCTTACAATAGGTGTGGTATTGGTAGGTGGAAAAAGGTGGAAAGGGACCATGGTATTTACCAACTGTGGTTTTAATAAATTGTACATGCATGACCTTGTCTAAGGCTTTATTTGCAATGTAATCCTTTGCCTTGCCGTTCATTACAAAGAGGCTATAGTGGGTGGGTGTGATTGCGCATTTCTCAACACCCCTCCTCAATCACAACCAAGAAAGACACTGTGTATACAAAGGTTGTCATGAGTAGAACCTTGCTAAGTGTGGACATGGAAAGAAACAACCATATAAAGCTAGAGGCTATTACAAGGCCTCACTAAGTGTGTAGAGACTATAGTGTGCAAAGGTTACATGAGGAGTACAAGAGCTTATGGTAAGAACATTAGGCAAGTACACATTTAAAACCTAAAAGTCTCAAAAAATGAGCTACAAAGGAGGGACTAGTGATTCATATCCTTTTGTTCTTGGGTGTCTTCTTCTTCTTCTTCTTCTTCTCCATTGTTGTCTTCATCTTCTTTGATTGTTGCAAGATATGCTCTTTGAGATATTTTCCTAGCATGACAAAACTTCTCAATATGCCCAGTTCCCTTCCAAAAATCACAAACTATGACCTTCTTCCCTTTGTCCTTCACATAAAGGAGTTGTTGGTCTCATGTTGTGCTTGCTTCTCCTTTGCTCTTGATCTTCTTTTCCTCTTCAAGGAGAGAAGCTTTGATATCCACAAGCTTCGGCTTTGGCATGTTGATTAATGTGGTAGACACATTATCATACTCAAGTGAAAAACTTTTGAGTATTCCAATGCAAATTTCTTCATCCATCTTCAAGTTGATTCCCGCAAGTTGTGTCAACAAGCTTTCCATATAATTCAAATGAGTTGCAAGTGAGGCACTACTTTTCATATCAAGCCTTAAAAATTCAATTAGTAAGCCATATTTGGAGGATTTTGAGTGAGCTCCAAACAAGGTTTCTAACCGATTCCATGTTGCTTGAGAGGTTTCACAATCATCAACATGATGAATATAGCTATCATCAAGTTCAGGGTTGATAATAGCTATCCATCGTCATTTTTATCCCATATGACTGAGAGTGCAAATTCCCTTGGTTTCTTCTCTTGACCACTTGTGATTGACCACAAGTCTTTCTTTATCAGGATCAATTTGATCTTAATTTGCCATGTGTGGAACCCAACACCGTTAAAATGACCTAAATTGTGGCCTAGTGACTCATTAGCTTAAAACCCACTCTAATACCATGTTAAAATATTGAGGATGCATGCTAGGGTGGATCACTGATGAGCAAGTAGAAAATCATAATGAGACATAAGTAATGACAAAGAAGAATTGATATTATTCAAGCATAATGCAAGTACAACTGAATGAGAATGATGGATAGATTGAGTATGGGGATGAGTGCCTTTTATAGGTGGAAAAAGGTGGAAAGGGACCATGGTATTCACCAACTATGGTTTTAATAAACCATGCATACATGACCTAGTCTAAGGCTTTATTTGCAATGTGATCATTTGCCTTGTTGTTCATTACAAAGAGGCTATAGTGGTTGTCATTGCACATTTCTCAACATGTGTATGTGGCTGTGCATGTGGTGATGTTGCCTCTCTTACTCTCAAGTACGTGGGAGAGACCAGTGGGCCCATGGGTGAGAGTTTATTGATCTCGTCCTCCATGATAGGCTCATCATCTTGCAAGTGAGCTTGTGCTTATTTTATCTATTCTTTGACCTTATCCATAGCATTTAGTTGCTAATTGGGGTCAGGGTACTCTCCAATCTTAGCACTTTCCTTCTGTCTCATCTTAGGAGCAATTTTTTTTGCTTCTGCATTAGTAACCTACTTTCCCATTGTTAAAGTGGTTGTGCTCTGTGTTTTGAGTGTTATTTTTGCATCAGTCCTCTTTCTTCTCCTTTGCCAACTCTTCTTTCCTATAGAGGCTGCATCTTGGTTGCCAGGTCCAGGTAATGATATACTAGCCTCGTTTGTTTGGGCTCATGTCATGACATTTATGGGGATCTTCAAACTAGTGGAGGGTGTGGCATTGTTTTCAAGTGACTCAATACAAAAGAGTCCGAGTGACACAAATGGCATGATCACCAAACTAGTGGAGGGTTTTTGCCTAAGGCAATTGGTGAATATGTGTGTGACTCTACATTCGGGACACCTCAAGTCAACCTTCTCTCTATTTGATTGCTCCTTTTTAGGGCAACAGGATAAGATATGCCTTAGATGGCCACATGTCCAACATGCTATGGGCTCATGGTTCTGACCTCCTCCTAGGCCTCTACCTCTCCCTCTCTGCCTAAAGCCATGATTGGCACAGGCCTAAAGTTCATCAATATGGGATTACCATCCTTGTCATAAGAGAAATAAGGGTTCACATATGAGTCTTCCTCCGGTGGTTCCTCTACAAAGTGCACTAGAGCATCACTTAGTGGATGGGTCACTATAGGTCCTATTGGTCTAGGGATTCCTGTTGGATTGATGTCGAGTGGCTAGCTTTGAATCGTTAAGTACTGGTGGAGCCAAAGGGGCTCCTCTTTCAAAGTTAGGTTGTCTAACTCTTGGATAGTATGGCTAAGCATAGGGTTGTTGGTATGGCAACTATCTTGGCAATCCACAATGCAGAGTACCATGCTTGAATCTTCCACAGTTGGCATAAGGCCACGACCTAGGATCGGGACACTCAAATGGCAGGTGGTTCCCTCCACAATGCACACACTACATGTAAGGTTGCACTAGACTTCATAATGACTCCTGTAATCTAGTTAGCTTTAGCTATCACTTGGGTCTGGTCAATATTCTTTCCTTTATCTTACTCACTAGGGGTTGATCGTCTAAGTGTTGCAGTTCTCTCGACATTTCTAAACATGTTGTTCTCTTGTCGCACAACCCTAGAGCTTCTCTCTTTGAGCAAGTCATCCACTCATATCGCCTCCTCAAAGACTCTTGCTACTAGCACATCCCTTTGCACGTTCGAGTTGCTTGCTAAGGCCTTTTAGAGTTCTTTGTTGCGGATCCCATTGATGAATACTGTGGAGACCACTCTCTCATAAGGTCGCTCAGATGCATGTATCCTCTTGTAGAGACTCCTCATGTGAGTGATGTAGTCTCGTATGTACTCTGTCTTTTTGGCTAACATTCATCAGCTTAACGATGAGGTTTTTAGAGTATCCTATCTTTGAGAATATCTTGATGAAGAGATCCTTTAGATTGTTGAAATTATTGCACTCGGCATTATCTAGACTAGTAAATCAAGTCCATTCTTTGTCTCCTAAGAAAAGATTGAATGGTTGTGCCCATTGAGTGGGATCCATGAGGTTATTAGCCTCGCACACTTGCTCAAACTCCTCAAGAAAGCTATAGGGATCATTGCCTACTTGATATTTTTTGAGTTTCTTGGCAATTATGGGTATCTTTGTTTGGCTTCTGGTATTTGGGATGACTCTTAGCCCAGCTAACAATGATGCTACCAAGGCTACTCCACTTTGCTCAACACTGGTGTTGTCCATCAATTGCTTTGTGAACAATCTCTCACAGTAAGATCTGCTTTCTAAGACTCTCTTCCTATCAACATTTTCTTCCACTCTATTTCTACATGAGATGTCTAGGATCCTGTGAACCTCGTTAAGCCCTCTCTCTTGGTGTGACCTTTGAGCCCATTGCTCCTAGTTGTAGCTCACTATGCACTATAGTGCAATCCTTCCTAGCCTCCTCTCCTCCGCAAGATCGGCTATGATATTGGATGTAGGTCTTTTATGATGTGTTATCCTTGTCTGTTGATCATACTGTGTGATAAGCCACTAGATATCATCTAGGTACCTTGCTACATTAAGGTCAAGGTCAAGGTCAAGGTCATTCTTGTTCGAATTGGTACCTACCATGGTGGTTGTCTCTTAACCCACTAGTATTTCTATGCGGTTAACTAGGCCTGGCTAAAGATGTGTCTCTAATCTTGATTAGTTCTTCCTTTCCTCAGTGGTTTGATGGTTCTATCTTTCCTAGATCATTGTCTCTATTGTCTTGGGTCACTCATCTAGCTTCTAGGGTTACACTCCTACTAGTGGGTTTGTTTCTTATCTTAATCTCCTTTAGTGTATTCCTTGTTAATCCAATCAATCTACAAGTGTGCACACACTTACACGCTTGAGCAATGCAACTCAATGTAAGCTATGTGAAATCGCGCTTTCCAATTTTCACATGCACTTAAGTGTCTTTGATGCAAGGTGCAACTTTTGATGAAATCAATCACATCCACACTTTTACCAATCAATTTCATGCACGTGCAGTTACAGCTCTTTTGCATGAATTGTGATTACTCTTAATAGTCGATTTTGGGTCCCTCATGGGTTTTGATTGGTGGTCTAATGGGTAATCAGCCCAGGCAATCAAATTGAGTCTCTACTAGGGGTAAGCAGTTGGTGGTCAGTAATTTCAATCACTCATGGATTGTTAGGTTAAAGTTTTGGTGACAATAAGCTCTATGGTCTCATTTGTAAGTTTGAGTTTCAACCTAGATTGTTGGGCAACTAGATGTTGACCTAAACAAGTCCTATAGTGGTGAAAATGGTCAAAAATTATGTTCTGGACAACCCATCTGAGTAATAGATTTGCATTTGAGTCCCAGACTTGGCCATCTGAGTGGGCTCTATGACCATCTTTGAATGGTCATCTGGACGAGGGGTGCCCATCCAAGTGTCTAAGTCTACCGTTCAAGGCCATCCAAGGCCCAAAAGTAGTGTGAGTCCGAGTGGGCTTGTTCGTTCGAGTGTTAGAGTAAACTTAGGTGGCTCAAATGTCCAAGTCCGAGTGGACTTGATTGTTCGAGTTAGGGTGGGACTAAATTTATATGGGCGTTCGAGGGCTGGGGAGAATTTGACCACCCGAGTCCTACGGACACCATCTGAGCAGCAGAAAAACATGCCGAATGACAAAAAAATGATGATAATGCTTCACTGACCACACTCATGACTAACTATGATCATGTTCACATTCATCAGTTAGTAAGAGGGTTGTGATCATACCTTGAACCTCCTCGAGGGCAAAGATACATGGATATCTGCTGCTCCTTTGGCTTGCTACTCTCCCTGGATCTATTGCTCTCTCTCTCAATCTCTCACAACTCAAATGAACTCTTCCCCGCTTTTCTTTCCTTTTAATGCTCTCTCTCTCTCTCTTTTCCTTCCTTCCCAGGTATTCAAAAACTTTTTTTTTCCTTTCTTTCTCTATTCCCATGTTTCCTGGTTGTTATAGAGACTTATGTTTTCCTTTTTTTTTCCTTATTTCCTAAACCTTAATGCATCCTAATAACAAAAAACGAATGCTCCTAAATCTTCCAAAACCTAAACTATCAAGCAAAGGAGATCAAATACTCTCCAACTCCCTCACTTCCTACCTTAAACAAGCACCATTTTGGAGATGAACTCCTACTCTATTGCTCGATTTGGAGTGTGCAAGTACTCAAGCTTGAATTCATTGGTCCCGATAATGGAACCAAAATGTTGATGCTCTCATGAGTACACTGCCAATACCCCCCCCCCCCCCCCCCCGACCGCTTATTGCTTCAAGTGTTTCAAGCCAAGAGCTATGGCTACCTCCCACATAGTCGTGCACCCAATCAAGTTGCCTCCTCCCACAAATCTGTTGGTAGTTCCACGATCCAAGATGCACTTTTTTCAAGCAAGCTCCATCTCCAAGCTCCAACTTTCAAGCTTCATAGCCAAGCATATGAGAAAAGAGAAGAGAAGAAGGAGAAGATGAAGAGAGGAGAAGAAGAGCTTCTTCACGGTCTCTCATTCTCTCATACATACACTCTCCCTCTCTCACACTCCCTTTCTCCCTCTCTCGTACACAATAATGAAGCAAGAAACAAGAAGCAAGAAGAGAGCAAGTTTGGCCACACACCAAGAATGAGCTTCTTCATTCACTTTTTGACTTTTATACATGCCCTACCTCCTCCTTGGGTGGACATTCCCTTTTTGGTCTGCCAGCCTTTGTTCGTTTCTCCACTCTTTTTCCTCCTTTTCTATTAGCATGGTCTTAACCCATGCCTCTCATTCTTTACAACTTGCATGGAAGAGAGCATGATGCTCCTTTACAAAATAAATTACAATACGTCTGGTGCTAAATTTGTAAAAATATTAAGGTGCACTTATTCTTATGCACCTCCCTCCTTCGCTTTGTGTCTTCAAATTTTCCTTAGTGCGCCTTTGTCCTCTATCTTCCTCTTGCCTTGGGATTATCTTCCGCTTTCGATTTTCTAGATTTTCCATATTGGTTTTCTGAGGGTTAACAGATGGAGAATCTATTGTCTTAGAGAGTATGGATGCTGAGCTTGGTATTCCTTCAGTCACGATAGTAAGTGTATCGAGAGCACATGGTAATAGAAAGGCTCCATTAAGTGATCTAGTTGTATGTAGGTCTAGCAAGGTGAGATACCCTATTAGAATATTGAATAGTGATGGTTATACAACTCACCATTATGCTTATTTGCTAAAGGTAGTTGAGAATGTTGAGCCCACTTTTTTTGAGGAGGCTATTGGTCATGGTCATTAGGATGTAGCAATGGATGAGGAGATTCATGCATTAAAGGACAATATGACTCGGAATCGAGTACCATTGCCCAAGGTCAAGAAAGCTATTGGCTGTAAATGGGTTTATAAATAAACCATAATGCAACAAATGGTTCTACTAGCATATATAAGGCCATGCTAGTTGTAAAAAGCTATACACAAACATATGGCATAAACCATGAAGAGACATTCAGTTCAGTTGCTAGATTGGCAAACTATTAGATGTGTGATTGCTTTGGTAGTAACCAAAGGTTAGACTTTACAATAGATGGACGTGAAGAATACCTTCTTGCATGGTGATTTCCAAGAAGAGGTATATATGGAGGATGCAAAAAAAGTTATGAGGATTTAGAGCATCCCACATCTGTATGCATGTTAAAGAAGATGCTCTATGGGCAGAAGCAAGCACCTAGAGCATGGTCTAACAAGATCAAAGAGTACCTTATCAAAATTCAATTTTATGTTTTAATACATACCACTCAATTTATGTGAGGAAGGATGATGCAGGTTTAGTCACATCTATGTGGATGACTTGAGTATTATAGTTGATAGTGTCAATGGGATTGCTAATGTCAAGGGCCTTTCGAAGAAAAAGTTTGACATGAAGGATTTGGGTGAGATGAGGTACTTTCTTCATACTAAGGTGATTAGATGTTGACGATATATGTCTTTCCAAAGGTAGTATACCTTGGATATGTTATTCAAGTATAGTATGATGACATGTAAGCATATTTCAATCTATTTACCTAGAAATCTACAAAACCTACAATCCTACAAACATGCAAATCTTGTAAACCTATAAATTGGAACATGTAAAGGTCTGAATAGAGATCCCTCTATAGAATAGGTCATGCAAAAAGGGTCATGACATGTTTGCTATAGTGTCTATGTGGGATGTTTATTAGTAGCAAGATCCTCAGCTTCTATCTTGTGGAGTTGAGTTGAGATTGTTAGAGGCCAATCTCTAAATTCACCTATCATAGTTTGATGTCCCTGCTTAGGATCTATAGTTGACCATATTAGTTGGGAAGTGTCTCTAGATAGATTATCATCCTAGAGGCAAATTCAAGCATGGATATTCTTAGATATAAGCCGCATCTTAGGATGCATTTATAGTATTGTCTCCTTAGTGATTACACAAACTTGTGGACCACCATCCATCTACATAAACTTGATTAACTTTCCTTCCATGTATCCATGCATCCATGAAAGTACTATATCTTCCACATTTAATAGATATACAGCCACTACATGCTTGTTTATGGTTTTCTATTTCCTAATACTAACAAGCCCATGCCATTTTCTACTCAAGCATGAATTCATTTGTAGTAGTTGTTGATATGTAACATTAGCCTTTTTTTTTGCAAGTTCTTGAAGCAAATTATAAGGGAGGTAATTGACTTCCAAGCAACATTTCCCAGCTTTCCTTCTTTGTCTAGCCTACTTGCTAGCATTTGGCTCATCTACAACTTGTTTTTCTTTTTTAATTCTTGCTGTCCTTTGAGCTTCAATTTTAATATTCATACCTTGAGCTCTTTTATTAGCTAGAATACCTACATTCTTCCCATAATCAAATAATCTCGTTTCAATTAGATTCATACCAAATGGGCCTTTATCATGGATTTTTACATATCGAGGTCAAAATGGCATCTCTCTACCACCATTGAAGGCTATACATTTGAGTTTCCGAATAAACTTATTAGCACCCTTGTTTTTAGTACCCAATACCTCAAAGGTAAGATGCAAGGAAGCAAGCAAAGGTACTTGAAACTAAAGCCTAGGGAAGTATGGCCAAACTACTAAAATTATGCTACCCCATTTTGGAAGGCAATAAGATGGCTTGGAAAGCCTTCATTTATTCCTGAAAGGAAGAGTGGGTAGATCCACTCTTCTATCCCTACCCAAAAAGGCATGGGAAAGAGTATCAAGAAAAGGAGCATGCTAGGTACGATTTCTTAAGAATCCCCAATATCAAAGCAACCTAGTCAACAAAACCTACATGTTCCAACCTATTGATTTGGTTTCCTTTTTGCCTATTTTGCAAGAGAATTTACTAATTTTCTAGACCCATCCTTCATCACTACTTGCAACTATCTCTGCCTCCTCATCAAGATCCTCTAATAACCAATAACCCCTTATGGAGATGGGCTACCCCACTCTTTTTTTTGACATAAATGTTGGAATTGATCAAGTAGAAATGGTTTACCTTCACCTTCACACCCTATTATTGCCAACCTATTATACCCAGTCTTACTAGAGGACATGGTGGACAATAGGTTCACCATGTGTATGCACCCAATTTACCTAGAGAGATCAATACAGCTATAGGACCATGCCAAGGAGTACCTTCTCAACAAGGATTATCTCTAGTGCACGCTCAAGCCATTACTTGAGTGATCTATCCTCTCTTGTATCTTGTCATTTTTATGTATTTATTTATTCAAAAAAAGTATCAAGCTTCACCCCTTAGCCACCCCCATCATAGTACTTCCCTTTTCCATTTGGTGCCCAATTACCATAAAATTGGTGGCTACTAAAAGGGTACATTTGCTATATTGTTATTATGGCCAGTACTATATGAAGCATTTGCATGAACAACATTCACTCCTTGAGCCCCATATACACCAAGGGGTGTGAATGCATTACCATGCATGCCAATTTGTGCCCCACACACCATGCCAACATTACTATTTATTGGGTTTTGCATTCCACTTGCCATACTTGAATATAGTGGGCCTTGTAATCCTTGTCCTGTTTGATGCATACCATGAGGAATTGTGCCATACATACCCATAGATAGTTCTTGACTAGCATAGCATAGAGAACCAATCCTCCATCAAAGCACCCTATGTGCCCCATATTTGCATGCATTTCCTTGTCATCCAAAACTCATTGGATTGGTGGTATTAAGATGGCCTTGCATTGCATGGCTTCCTCCATAGGGAGATATGGACTAATCTCCTTCAAACTTCAATATTACAATGGTTGTCATAAATGACTGGCAACTCTTGGATTCAATTTGCTCGTTGATTGAGCTCAACTCATTCACAATTCGGTCTTCAATCTCTTGCATGCCGGCCAAATAAATAGAGAATGGACTCACCCCTTGGATCAACTATGCAAAATCTTTGTTTTTAGTTGCTACACTAAGTATGGGGGGTCCTTGATAATGTCCATGGATCCTAAGGTGGCTAAGAAACCATAATTCTTGTTGTAAATTAGGGTTTTATATTCCATTTCTTCAATTTCTCCTCTCTCGAGCTAAAAATGATTGATAATTACTGAGGGATTATCAATAGATGAGAAAGGAAGTTGAGGAAAGATAAATTTTCCAATTATGTTGCCAAATCTAGGGCAAATCAACAATGGCCTACTATGGGATAGCAATTAATGTTGTCACTAGCTACCTAGGTCTACAAGAAACTGTCATCTAGCCAAGATTGAAGTCGCTTACTCTACTGCTAGCCACCATATGTAAGATATTGTTAACTATGAAGCCTCCCTACCTGGCTAGCATTTCCAAAAGGGTGCCTACTGTTATAGCACTCTCTCCTCCACATCTCACAAAATGGCTAGAGTTGACCGCTTACCATCCCCAAGTACTCTTCCTCAACTTGCATGGAAGAGTTTCGGACTTAGTAGCCTTATAAATGTAATTTTTATGAATAATTAATTAGATTTTAATTTTTAATTTAAAAAGTAATTAATTACTTATTTGTCTCTACCCAACAATTAACGTGGTGTCAATTCACGTTTAATGTGCTAATGCTCGATGTAACATTAAGTTGTTTCAAAGATTAATTGACCTAGGACTAATATTAATTAATTAATCATGCCTAGTCCCAGTGTCATCATTGAATATTTTAATGACTACTGTCCTAGACCCAAATCGACACTAGATACCCACAAGAACCTTTTTGACATAACTTTACACAACTTTTTTCATCAATGCCATCCAATACTCACATGGGATATTTACACTGTCACCATGACTTAACTGACTTGCACTTCACATCTACACCTCACATGTGTAGAATTTAATAATATCAAAGCTATGCATCACAAATACACATCCCCATGATACTATTTCTTGGGGCAAAGATCTAATACAATTTCTTATTTTCAAATATTTAAAGCATTAATGAAGAAAGAATGTTCTAGTTACATCAAGATACTAAGATCGAAAAAAGGGAGGAAGTACATGTCAAAAGAGTTTGACAATTTTATTTTTAGCAAGACATAAGAAGGCAATATACATGCTCCTATGCTCCACAATGAGTTGTAGAGAGAAAGAATAGACTAATTGTTGTGCATATAAGACCCTTGCTAAATAAAGCTCTTATAAACATTGTTGGGATAAAACTACTAACACAATAGTTTATCTCATAAATTGGAGACCAACTCTAGTCCCATTGTATATCTAAGTTTTCAAATTTCATATTTGTCTATTGTGCAAGGAGTCCCTCTTTTTCATGGTGGGTGCTCTAGGGTCAATACCCCATTGTACTCCATGTCAAGAATTGTATGGTGGGGGGACTTGCTTGAGCTCCTACACCAAAAACACACCATGCACACAAAAGAAAAAGCTCACTCGAGAACACAAGAAGAGAGATGGAGACCAAAACATTTTCTTACTGGTTTTTTCTTCTTCTTTCACACACAATACACTATACACAAAGTATAGATAAGATACAATAAAAAAGAAAGTGGGCTACTACGTTAAACAGTGCATAACTAACTATACTAATTGGCCGGTGCTATAACTATGCCAGTTGTGTGCAATAAACTAAATATAATAAGTGATAAGTCAACGTACTAAGAGTAGATATACCGACCCATCTAACTAGGTGGTCCATCATCAATGTACATATGTTTTGAGCTTGCCATCTCAACACTTCCCCTCAAGCTCAACTATATCTCTACAACTCCAATTAAGGTTCAAAAATTTCAAAGCTTCTCTACACCCAATGCCTTTGTGAAAATGTTAGCTATTTGATCCTATGTGTTAACATATACCAAGTTAATCTCTGCTGCAAGTACCTTCCCTCTCACAAAGTGGTAATGCACCTCAATGTGTTTTGTTATGGTATGCAACATTGGGTTACTTAGCTAACTATATGTTGCTCATGTTGTCACAAATAATAACAACTAGACCATCTCCCTACATATCCAAATCACCCAATAACTTTTGCAATCATACCACCTCACAGGTTGTCATAGTAGCACCTCTATACTCAGCCTTTGTGCCCAATAAAGCAACTGTAGGTTGCTACTCTATATAATCGTTTCATTGCCAAGGAGAAACATGAATCCACCAACAAATCTTTTGTCAGACATGCTACCTATCCAATCTGCATCTATTCCAAACACATGTGTATCCTTACTTGCCTAAAAAAGAAGTCCATAATGCAAAGTGGACTTCACATACCTCAATATGTGTCTAACTACATCCAAATGAGGCTTTCTAGGTATGTGCATAAACTAACTGACAAGGCCAACATCATAACTCAAGTTTGGCCATGTAATAGTCATGTAAATTAGACTCTCTACTATCCTCTTAAACATAGTAGGGTCTTCTATCTCATCCCCAACATCAACACTCAACTTCACATTTTTCTCCAATGGCACTGAAAGAGGCTTACACGCTATCATACCAAACTTAGACAACATATCGAAGCCATATTGCCTTTGTGACTAGCCATATACCATCATCACATCTAATTATCTCAATACCAAGAAAGTACCTTACCTCACCCAAATCCATCTCAAACTTTTTATTCAAAAGGTCCTTAACTTCAATAATCTTACTGTCACTATCACGTGTGCTAATCAAGCCATCCACATAGATGCCTAAAGGAACCAAACCTACATCTCCCTTTTTCACATAAAGTGAGTGATCACCATCAAAAACATAAAAGCCAATGCTGATAAGATACTCTCAAATCTTGTCAGACCATGCTCTAGGTGCTTTCTTTAACCCGTAGAGTGCCTTCTTTAACTTGCACACATATATGGGATGCTCTAAATCCTCATAACTTATTGGTTGCTCTATATACATCTCTTCTTGCAATTCACCATGCAAGAAGGTGTTCTTGTAATTCACCATGTAAGAAGGTGTTCTTAACATCCATTTGCTATAAACTCTAAACTTTGGTTATTGCAAAGCAATCACATATCTAACAATTACCATCCTACCAAATCAACTTAATGTCTCTTCATAATCTATGCTATATGTTTAAGGATAGCCTTTTGCAACCAACCTAGCCGTATACTTGCTAATAGAACCATTTTTATTATGCTTAATTTTGTAGGCTCACTTATAACTAATAGTTTTTTTGCCCTTAGGCAATGGTATTAGATTCCAAGTCGTAATGGCTTCTAATGCAATCATCTCCTTATCCATTGCTACATCCCAATGAACATGACCAACAATATTCTTAAAACAAGTGGGCTCAACACCATCAATCATCTTTACCATATAAGTATAATGGTGAGCTATATAACCTTCAAAACCAAATCTTTTAACAAGGTATCTGATCCTGCTAGATCTGTGTACCATTGGATCACTCAATGGAGCCTTTACATTACCATGTGCTCTTTGTACACTTGGTGTTCTGACTAAAGGAATATCAAGCTCATCATTCAAAATCTCTAAACCACAGGAATCTCCATCAAATCCCAAATGACTAGTAGATGCATCATTACCATCTAATGATTTATTCTTCTCTTTGTCTGTACCTGCAACACTTGTAGATACACTTGAAGATGTGGAGCTACTCCTTAGTCTCCCAAACTAAGGGCTAACCATAGATGTAGTATCGGATGATGTTTCTGGTCTAATAAGGCTCTGATTCTTGCTCTTCTTTCTGCACATAAGTATCATGATCATCACCATCATCCGATACATCACTATTAGATGTATACTAACTACTCATCTCATAAAAATAATATCCTTGCTCACTTTGAACTCACTTGTGATAGGGTTCTAACAATGATATTCTTTCTACTCCAAAAAACATCTAATAAAAATACATTTTTTAACCTTTGGATTAAGCTTCTTTTGTAACTCATTTGGCACATGAATATATGTAATACAACCAAACACTTTAAAGTGTGATACATCAGGTTTCTTATTTGTAAAGAATTCTTCGAGGGTCATTCTATGAACTGTAGTTGTGGAAGTTCTGTTCATAATATAGACAACAATATGAATAGCTTTATATAAAAAATATTTTGGTAAATTATTTACAGTTACTAATGCCCGTGCACCTTCTACAATATGTCTATTTTTCCTTTCACCAATCCCATTTTTCTATAGGATATACTTGCAAGTAAACTATTTCTTTATCCCATGAGACCTCAAAAAGTCATTGAACTCATTAGAGAGGTACTCTCCCCCTTCATCTGATCTCAAATACTTAAATTTCAAGCATGTTTATGTTTCAACAATAGTCTTGAAAGTTTTGAAGTGCTCAAATATATCACTATTTTTCTTCATGAAATATATACATAACTTTTTTGAACATCATCGATAAATATGACAAAATATCAGTTGCCACTAAGAGATATGTTTTGTATAGGCTCCCAAACATCTGTATACATTACATCAAGTATATCCTTACTCACATCTTTATTATGTGAAAAAGATTGTCTTACCTACTTGCTAAACTAATATGCTTCACACACTTTATGAAATTTTGCAACTCTAAAAATAGGCAACCCTGTAAGCAATCCTTTGGATTGCATTCATTTCAACCTTTGCAAATTTGCATGTCCAATACGCTTGTGCCATATTTCAATGTCTGAAATTACTTTTTTCTTTAGCATACATAGCAACTTTCATTGCAAGAATTCTAGTATCTAAAGTGAACATGTGGCCAACTCTACTTTTTATTATCAACCTACACTTATCATTAAAATATTTCATAAAGCAACCCTTTTTATAAATCGAACCTACAACCCTTGCTCTACTATTTGACTAACAAATAGTAAATTATTTGTGATGGATAGCACATATAATACATCTTATAGAAGACTCTTTATTTGACCATCATGTAAAGATAAGAAAACTTTTTCAATGTATAAAATTGGGTGGCAATCATTGCCTATCTACATATAACTTGAATTTTGTAAATCCTACATCTCTCCAAACCCTTTAGCATGACTAGTCACATGATTAGATGTACCTAAATCAACATATCATACATCATCATGCGTTCCCTTACCTATATCGACATTCATCATATGCTGCATAACAAACACACCCTCATTTTTGTCTTTATTTTGTCATGAAGACTGTATAATTTTCTTACTATATTTAATGCAAATATCATCATTTTTACCATAACAATGGGCTGCAATATAACCTATTTTTCCACAATAACGACAAATAATATCAAAATTGCAAGAACCTTTATTTCGCCATCCATCTCTTTCTTTAGAGCTCCCCCTACCTCTGAAGTTTTCATGACTTCTTGAAATCTGTATTTCACCAAATTGTTAATTCAATCTATGTTTCTAGTTATCACCAGCATATCTTACACCACAGCCGCTTGAAGACGATCTGTCATGTCTTCTTCTTGAACTTGAGTAAAATGCTTTGACATGTTCACCTAAAACAAACTCATAGAGGCATTTTCCAATAAGAAAGTTTGTCATATAAAACTTCCATGAGGAATAGTTATTTTTGTTCAACTTCTCAATGATAGGGTTTCCACTGCTCTCTGCCATTACCACAAAATTGATACAAAACAAGAAGCAAGTCTTCTGCAATATTTTACAAATACACAATAATATACCAAACAATCTCTTTTATTAGCTACTCAATAGTACATATAATCTAGAACTTATTAGCAGATAAAGCTTGTGTTTGCTTCTTGGCAAACACCTCAGAACTTACAGATTCGAAATATGTAACTTGTGCATTTACTTTCAATCGACTCATCCGAAATCATAATATACTTTGAAATTGATGTTTGCAATATTGCGGGTCTAAAATGAGGCCTGAAACGGCCTCAAATTGCCAAAAAAACAATGAAAAAGTTCTAAATAATTAATGTGTAGAATACACAATTCTCTGTCCGCACACTGAATCTCATAGTAATCTGAGATTTTCACTTTGCCCTGCTTTTAATGCCTCCACATGCACTATCAAAGAGAAAGAGTGGAAGAATAGGAGAGCTTTTTACCAGTTGCTTACTTGCTTGAATCCTTGCTTCTTCTCCTTCACTTCAGCCTTCAAAACTAGCCTCTCAATGGCGCAGCTCTAATACCATGTCAAGAATCACATAGGAGGGACTTGCTTGAGCTGTTGCACCAAACACATACTATACACATAAGAGAAAGCTCACTCAAGAACACAAGAAGAGAGATGGAGGCCAAAACGTTCTCTTATTGGTTTCTTCTTTATCACACAATACAATGTGCACAAAGTATAGATAAGATACAATATAAAGAAAAGTGACCTACTAAGTCAAACAATGCATAACTGACTATACTAATCAACTAGCGCTGTAACTACGCTAGCTATATATAGTTGCAACAAACTAAATATAATAAGTGATAAGTCAATAGCCATGTGAGGATCATAATGATCACCAATATGCCAAGTGTAGACGTGCGGACCCATCTAACCAGGCGGTCCATCATCAATATCCGCATGTGTTGAGCTTGTCATCTCAACACTCCACCCATAAGCCAAAGAAACCCACTTAGCATTATATTCTTCAAATAAATAGATTTCGTACACTCTGCCAAAACCCTAGCCTTGATTATGTTGATTGTATAATGGCCATGCAATCACTCTTGAGCACACTAAGGGCATCAAAATTGATTTCTTGGCAAGAGAGAATTTGGCTCCTATATATAGTTAGTCCCCTTAATCTACTACACATTGTTTTTGTTCATTCAAAATTTTTATATTTTCCATGAAAAATGACACTTTAAGATTCTTAATTAATTTTCTAAAAAATGTTAATCTTTGCAATGGGACTAAATATATATTTATTCTTTGAGTTTCAAGCATTAGATTCTGTGTCCATGTAATAGCAAGGCACCGATAGTCATGGCCAATCTTGATTCAACTTGCAAACTATTCCAACTCACTTACTTCAACATGAAGTGCTACATATGTTTGCAACTATGGAGACAACAAATATATGTGACTACAGTATAATAAAACTTATAAAAGCTTCACATTTAGTTACACAAACATCTTCATGTATATATACTTAAATGCATGTGTGTGCACATGCATATGTAACATATTGCATGGTTTTTGTGAGCACATAACCCCACACCAAACTCAATCAAAGCAATGCAATTTTTGTTAGATATGATCAATGCCCCACCCTCATTAGGTGCTACCAATGATCCATGGTGCTCAAAGTTGTAAGGCCCCCATTATGAGGAGAAGCCAAGTGTGAGCCCGGACATTGGTGGAGTCCCGACTTGTATATCAGATGAGGTCTATGTGACCGGATGGCAAAAAGGTGACCATTGTGGGTCTAATCTTTGGGTTAGACAGAGAGGTTAAGTTGGTAGCAACTTGAGGCACATTGCATTAAGTTGCGTGGTAAGGGAGTTAAAAGGGGCCCCTATTGTGGGGTCCGGGGGCAATGCCCCCGGCCCGATGGTAAAGGGAATATTCCTTGGCCGACTAGTGGAGGCTCATATGGTAGGTCGGTCCCAACCTAACGACCTTCATAGGCTATAAAAGCTAAACCCCTTCGTAGCCATCACTTACTCATCTTTCACCCAATCAGAGTTGTTGTTTCAGCTAGCCTTAAGCTCTTCACATATCTTCTGTCTAGATCGCCATCTAAGCTTCACACAGTGGAAGCGCACGGGTGGACAGAGCCATCTTTGTATCAGTTGTTTGGAGTTAAAGAATTTACTGATTCTTCTCTTATCTGTTGTGTACTCTTTATCTCTTTCTCAGATTCTGTTAGCTGCGCCGTGTAATATTTTACATGGTATTAGAGCCCAGGGGGCTCTAGAGATCGGAGAGCGTGCAAGAGGCAAAGGCTTCAATAGCAAAGAGAAACTATGTCGACTTCCGGAAGCGGTGCAGGAGGTGGTGTTGCTGTACCGGCTATTCAAACACTGAGGATTCGTCCACCAACCTTCAGCGAAGGCAAGTTAGATGGTACAAACTACACCTTGTGGAAGTTCAAAATTACACCTATCCTTGATTCTTATGAGCTTCTGGAGACTGTGCTGGGGACTGACACAGAACCACAGCCTGCCCCCGACCCATTAAATCCTGGTGTGATGATTCCTCCGAATGCAGATCTTCTACGAGCTTGGAAACGAAGGAATGCAGATGCATTGTGTGCCTTAGTTACAAGCTGTTCTGACAATGTTCTGACTTTGATTCAGCATACAACCAAAGCGTCAGAGGCTTGAAATGTACTAAGGAGTCAGTATAAAACACGAAACCAAACGAGGATTCAAAACTTGGAGAATCAACTAGCAGCGGAGAAGTTTGCTGAAGGAGAGACGGTTGAAGCATTCATCACTCGGATTAAGAATCTGCACGACCAGATGGCTGGCGCTGGGATACAAAAGACTAGTGAAGAGCTAGCTCGGAGGTGTCTTCGGATTTGTCCACAAAAGTTTGATGGACTAGTAACTGCCCTTAATACTCAGGTGAGACCTCAAGCTTTGACTTTTGAGGAGTTTTGTGCATTATTAATGGAGGAGGAGTTGAGGCTGAAAGCCCGAGAAGGAAGCAACAATGGAGATGCTGCATTCTCTGCCAATGCAAAAGGCAAAGGTGTTTCCTCCACCAAAAATGATGGTGACAAAAAGAAGAAGGGCGGCAAGAAGAAGTTTCAAGGAGAGTGCTTCTACTGCAAGAAGAAAGGACATGCAATTGCAGATTGTCGTGTCAAGAAGGTGGATGAAAAGAATGGTACTCTTAAAAGTAAAGGGAAAGAGACAGCCAATACGGCTGAAGCAGAGCTGGAATTATTCATGGCGACCATTGAGGAAGTGTGCTCCTCAGCACAAGAAGAATCTACCACTGACTCATGGGTGTTGGATAGTGGGGCCTCCCGTCACATGACCAACAAGAAAGGTCTATACAGTTCTATGTAGCCTCTACAAGAATCCATCACTGTGACGGTTGGAAATGATGCTAAATGCCCTGCTGTGGGCACAGGTACTATTTCTTTTGTTGCTGCAAATGGTGAAGTCAAAAAGCTTTCAAATGTGTTGTATGTTCCCGAAATCAGGAGAAATCTCTTATCAATTTGCTGCCATAACTGATCTTGGTCATGAAGTGAGGTTCAAGAAGACAGGTGTAGAAATTCTTGATAGTACTGGCACAATTGTTGGTAAAGGAGAAAGAAGGAACAACCTGTATGAGCTAAGTGCTCTTACAGCCACCGCTGGAGTGGGCACAAGTAAGCTTTGGCATGAAAGGTTTGGACACATCGGATTTGCAGTATTAAAGGAGATGCAAAAGCAAGGTATGGTTGCTCACCTACCTACAATAACTGAATTGAAGGAACCATGTGAAGCTTGTATGATGGGCAAGCAACAGAGAAAGGAATTTCCACAAGAAAGCAAGAATAGAGCACAGGCTCCTCTAGAGTTGGTGCATGCTGACTTGTGTGCTAAGATGCCTACACAAGCCTTGGGGGGATCTTCTTATTTTATGTTGATTGTCGATGACTACAGTAGAAAGATGTGGGTGTACTTCCTTCGTGATAAGACTCAAGCTCTTGGTAAGTTTAAAGAATGGCTAATACTTGTTGAGAATGAAACAGGGAAAAGTGTGAAGAAATTTAGAACAGATGTTGTGGTGAGTTCAACTCAAAGGAGTTTGAAGGCTTTTGCAAGAGCAAAGGGATCAAGCGTCAATTGACGACGCCTCACACACCTCAGCAGAACGGTGTTGTGGAACGCAGGAATCGCACCATTGTGGAGATGGCAAGATGCATGCTAAAGGGCAAGGGATTGCCTAACCATTTTTGGGCTGAAGTTGTTAATACTGCAGTCTACATTCTAAATCGGAGCTATACAAAGGCTCTCAAGGGAAAAACACCTCATGTCACAACTCTATAGAAACAGAATTTGTATCCTTTTTCATTAATTTATCTATATAATGATTTACTAAATTTATTTCCTTTGCACTAATTAGATATAAAGAAAAGTGCATTGGAGCTGGCCACTGATGAGTGGTCACAGGTTATGGTGGACCCACACGGTGGGTTAGAGAAAAGATAGTTCACACTTCCACCTATATGACCCGATTGGGCGCCTGTGACTAGAACTCACGCATATCAGGGTTAGACTCGCACATAGAAAGGATTGATGCCTTGAAGTGTGGGCTAGATCCACCAGAACAGACAGTTACAATCAACAAGATGGCATGATCATGAAATGCTTGTATAATGTGCATGTGTGGGCTGAAAGCTTGAAATGCACATTTCTTTGCATAGGAAAGTCACATGAAGATTCGGATACAATTTTTGCGATGTACACGGAAAAAGCTTTCATATGATACCCATATTGGGGGGGTCCCTAAATTCTAGGAGATTCCTAAATTTTAGGAGGTCTCTAAATTTTAGGAGCCTCGAATTAGCCTAAAAATGCTAGTCCTAAAAAATAGGGATATCATTCTAAAAATAGTAAGTTCTGTACTCTGACTGTGCTTACTAAATTTGGTTGTTTCTATTCTTGACAGTATTCAACCCAAGAAGGAAGGCCATAGAGAAGAGACAAGTGTCAAGACACTTGTCACACAAGTTTCCAAGTGTCCCACCACTTGTCACATCTCATGACATGTGGCTGGACACTTGTCTTGTGCTACTCCACTTTCCCCTTTTCTACTAGCTCTCCCCTCTCCTATAAATAAGAGCTCGTTTTTCTTCATTGATCATCATTTTTCTTTGCTGTAAACTCATGTACAGCACCCACAGATAGCCAGAAACTGGCCCCATCCATCCCCATCATCATCCCCCACTTCTCCATTATCAAATTCCTCCATATTCCCTCTTCTATCACTGCTGTTTTACAAGACAGCAAGCCTGTAAATTCATTACAGCACCTCCTTCTTGAGCTCTTTCTTCCATTTTAGCTACAAGAAGCAAGCTCTATCCCTGTACTGCTGATCAACGATGGAGAAAGGCTGAATTCCCCTTTTTCTTCTCTCATACTGTAAAGAAATCAGTTCTTATCATTGCATAATAGATAATGCATGTGTGTTTGTACATCTTTGCATGATCTTGTGAGAGTGAGAATTACTTCTTCTCACTCTCAGGCTGATTGTAACTGAGCTCTTCCCTAAGGGACTTGGGTTGAGCAGAAATACATTCCTTCGGGGGGGGTTGCCCATCTTCAACCCTCAATCTTGTCTCCATTACTTTTACATTTTCATGGCTGTAATTTTGTGAGTAATTTTCATTTTCAGCTTTAAGTGTTCATTCTCTTTTATATTAAATCTCGAAAATAAGCAAATATCAGAATTGTTAAGCATACTACGTTGTTCGGGGCGTTTACAGTGGTATCAGAGCTTTGGCTCGGTCCTCACCCCCAACACTGGTAGTGCTTACAACTATAAGTTTGTTTGTTTTCAGCCCTTGCATTGAGTGCGTGAGCATATTTTTTTTTCTTTAGTCTCAATGGATCAATCGAGTGCTATCCTTCAAGCCATTCAAAGTCTTAGAGAGAAGAATCAGCAAATTCGTGAGCAACTTCTCAAACTAGAAAAAGTTGAGAATCCTAAAGAATTCAAGGAAAGAAGCCCGTCTACTTCAAGGAGACAAAGCCATACCAATGAAAGGAGCCGATCAAGAAGTCCAACTACTTCTAAGAGGCAGTCCCATTCTACTTCAAGACAAAGAAAGAGATCGCGTCGAAGCTCATCCTCTTCTTCAAAGTCATCTGGCGCCTATTCTGATGGATCCTCTTCTAGTAATGAAGAGTCACACCCTTCTCGTGGAAGACCTCATCATCGTCAAAGGCGTCGACATTCTTCACCCTCGTCTCCATCTTCATCCCCATCAAGCACTTCATCATCTTCAACCTCAATATCCGAGCATGGACGAAGGCATAAGAAGAAGAAGAAGACTAAGTCACTATCTCAACTTGAAAAGAAGATCAAGTTCAGTATGTATGATGGTTCCCGAAATCCTGATTTTCTTCTGAAGTTTATTCGTCAATTTCAAATTTTGTATGGTCGTGACAAGTATAAAGAAAAAGAAAAGATTAAGTTTGCAGCTTTACATTTAACCGACTTAGCCCATACTTGGTGGACGGGGTTGGAATATGATCATGCTGCCCCAAAATCATGGCGGTCCTTTGTTTGCCTGATACAAAGCCAATTTCTTCCTATTCATTTCAAAAGAGATGTAAAAATGGAATGGGATCGGCTTTGGCAAAGGAAAAATGAGTCACTTGGTGACTATACCAAGAGATTTTGGGAGCTACTTTTGAAGGTCCAACATTTCAAGAAGATCAGCAGTTCGGAAAAGCTTAGGAAGTTTCAAGGAGGTTTGCATTTTAAACTTCGTACTGCTCTTAATCATTATCATTGTTCTAGTCTCAGGGAACTCATTGACCATGCTGAGACATGGGAAATGGAGCACAATGGCAACAAATCATTCCAAAAGAATGATAAGAAGAGAGTAGCTGATGATGAGGAGTATTCAGCCCCAAATGAAGGACAAAAACAGTGGCAAAAGCAGCCATCAAATCAAAAGAAGATGAAGCCCTATGCACCTCCTAATGCTCCTCAATTTCGCTCCAATCTATACCCACAAGCAAAGCAATTTTCCGAAGAAGAAAAGCAACGCTTCATGAAAGAAGGGAAGTGCTTTAAATGTGGACAAACAGGCCACATAGCGAAGCAATGTCCAAACAAGGGACAAAGCAAGGTTTCTGACAACAAGCCTAAGTCGCCAGTGAAAATCAATGCTATCAGTGATGTAGTTGCAAACACAACTCACACTCCAGAGACGCGCAAATTATTAAAAGCTTGGGGACAGTTGCAAGGTAAGCAAGCACTATTCTTGATAGATCTTGGGGCGAATGAAAATATTATTTCCTTGCAATTAGCTAAAGAGCTTGGATTAAAGAATGAAGAGATGGACACTCCGGTAGAAGTTCGCCAAGCTTTAAATGTTGATGAAGGTGACACAATGAAGACTGTGATACCCTACATTGGCAAGCTCAAGTTTCAAATTCAAGGCTATAGTGACGAAGATACCTTCTGTATCGGAGACCTTGATGGTTGCGATGTGATTCTTGGCATGCCCTGGAATCATAGAATAGATTCAACCATCTTCTCTCAGAAAAAGAAGGTAGAACTCACCAACAAAGGCAAGAAGTACGAGATCCAAGTTGGAGTTTCTGGAGACACCATACCTATGGTAAGCCATATGCAAGTCTCTAGAGCAATTAAGGATTGTGTTCAATGTTGTCTGCTTTATGTCACTGATGTAAAAGATAATATGAATGCTGAAAACCAAGAGCAACTTCAGCTCTTGGAAAAGTATAAAGATTGTTTTTCGGAAGATCTTCCTTATCAGCTTCCCCCAGAAAGGCCAGAAGACCATCATATTGATATTATCCCGGGCAATTCTCCTCCTAATATATCACCATACCGTGTGAGCCGTCCTCAACAAGAAGAAATCAGAAAGCAAGTCGAAGACCTACTCAACCGTGGGCTAATTAGGCCAAGTAGCTCACCATTTTGTTCACCGGTTCTTCTTGTTCAAAAGAAAGATGGCACATTCAGGATGTGCATTGATTATCGAGCCCTCAACAAAATCACCGTGAAGAATCGGTTTCCTATTCCCAGAATTGACGACATTTTGGATCGTCTAGGAGGCTCAAAGGTTTTCAGCCGCATTGATTTAAAGAGTGGTTATCATCAAATTAGGGTAATACCACAAGATGTACACAAAACTGCTTTCCGCACTTCATACGGTCTTTATAAATTCTTGGTGGTTCCTTTCGGATTAACCAATGCACCAGCCACCTTTAATCGAATGATGGAGCGCATCTTTAGAGAGCATCGACAATATGTCGGTACTTTCTTTGATGATATTCTTGTCTTTAGCAAGAATGAAGAGGAGCATCATCAACACTTGGAAATTGTTCTACAATTACTACAACAAAATCAACTCTTGGTAAATGGTAAAAAGAGTGAATTTTTCATGCATAAAATAAATTACCTTGGGCATGTCATCTCTTTTGAAGGGATTCAGATGGATCCTGAAAAGATCAAGATAATCCAAGAATGGCCTCATCTTCGTGATGTACATGAGGTGCGATCGTTTCTTGGCTTATGTTCTTATTACCGCCGCTTCATCAAGCATTTTGCACATATGGCTTCTCCACTTCATGACCTTACAAAGAAGAAGATCTCTTTCCAATGGAAGGAAAAAGAGAAGGCAGCCTTCACAAGGCTGAAAACAGCTCTTACTTCTGGACCTGTTCTTATCATTCCAGATCTGGTAAAATCATTTGTGGTGGAAGCAGATGCTTGCGGTGATTGTATTGGTGCAGTGCTAAATCAAGAAGGCCATGCCGTAGCCTTTGAAAGCCGCCGTCTAAATGATGTGGAGAAAAGGTATGACATTTATGAAAAGGAGCTCTTAGCAGTGGTTCATGCTTTAAAGATATGGAAACATTATCTTTTAGGCAATGAATTCCTTATTAAAACCGATCATCAAAGCTTGAAGTATTTCAAGACTCAAAAGCATTTGCAGGAGAAACATGCAAGATGGGAAAATTTCTTGTCTATGTTTCATTTTCAAATTATGTACACTCCAGGGAAACAAAATGTAGTTGATGATGCACTTTCTAGAGTGCCTCGCATTGCAACTATTACAGTGGCTCATCATGAAGATTTTCAAACGACGAAGAATACTTATGATGAAGATACTGATTTTGCAGCAATTTGGTCAAATTTACAGCAAGGAGGTTCTCATCCAGATTATTCCATCAAAGATGGTTACCTTCTCATGAACAATCGCCTTTGTGTCACTCTTCCTGTTCGACAAAAGGTGCTTAAAGAAAGTCATGAACCCCCTTATGCAGGGCATAGAGGGAGGGTAGCCACTCTAAGTGCAATTGAGCGCTACTTTTATTGGCCAACATTACGAAAAGATACACATAACTTCATTGAGGCTTGTCTGGTATGCCAAAAATCCAAATATGATAGGCAGAAGATTCCAGGATTGTTGCAACCTCTTCCAGTGCCCAAAGATCTATGGGAATCTATCACAATGGATTTCATCTCAGGTATTCCAAGAACACCTCAAGGTCATGATATGATTTGGGTCATAATTGATAGATTCAGCAAACAATCACATTTTATTCCATGTCATAAAACATTGAAATCCGCACAAGCTGCAAGACTTTTCATTCAACATATCTTCAGATTACATGGTATGCCTTCTGAGATCATTTCAGATAGAGACTCCAAATTCACAAATAACTTTTGGCGTGCTTTATTTGAGAATTTGGGAACCACTTTAAAGTTCTCCTCAGCTTTTCATCCTCAAACTGACGGCCAAACAGAGGTGATGAATCTCACTCTTTTGGATATGTTGAAAGCTTATGTTAGTGAACACAAGTCACAATGGGAGAAATATCTTCCATTATTGGAGTTTGCTTACAACAATACAGTGCACTCATCCACAGGGAAAGCTCCAAATGAAATAGTACAGGGTAAAGTGATTCCCCCTCCAATTATTCGCACTAAAGATAAGATTTTTGCTGCTGATGAGTTTGCTTCAGATTTAAAAACCGCAATGGATCAAGTTCGAGCCATTATCAAAGTTTCCCAAGAGCGACAAAAGAAGCAAGCAGATAAACGAAGAAGACCTTTGGCTTTTGAAAAATGTCAATATGTCTTGCTAAAGTTTGATAAAAGCTGGCTCAAACAAGGTTCTGGTCAAAATTCATCTTTTCCAAAGCTCTCCAGTAGATACTTTGGACCCTTCAAAGTGATTGAGAAAATAAATAAAGTTTCTTTTCGACTTGAGCTTCCTGCTCATTGGAAAATACACAATGCTTTTCATGTAAGTTTGCTAAAACCTTACATAGGACCAGAACCAAAGGAACCCATTACTGAAGATCCCCCAGAAGTTGAAGAAACAGAGCAACTCTTGGAACCTGAAAAGATTTTGTTTCTCAAGGATCGAACCACGAGAAGTGGCCTTGTGACACGAAAATTCTTGCTAAAATTCAAGAATCTACCCACCACAGATGCACAATGGGTAGATGAAAAATTCATGAAGGATTACCCAAATATTCTACAACAATATCAAGAAGATTTTCAGCTGAGGACAGCTGAATAAAAGCCAGAGGGCTGTCACAACTCTATAGAAACAGAATTTGTATCCTTTTTCATTAATTTATCTATATAATGATTTATTAAATTTATTTCCTTTGCACTAATTAGATATAAAGAAAAGTGCATTGGAGCTGGTCACAGGTTATGGTGGACCCACACGGTGGGTTAGAGAAAAGATAGTTCACACTTCCACCTATATGACCCGATTGGGCGCCTGTGACTAGAACAAAATAGGGATGTCATTCTAAAAATAGTAAGTTCTGTACTCTGACTGTGCTTACTAAATTTGGTTGTTTCTATTCTTGACAGTATTCAACCCAAAAAGGAAGGCCATAGAGAAGAGACAAGTGTCAAGACACTTGTCACACAAGTTTCCAAGTGTCCCACCACTTGTCACATCTCATGACATGTGGCTGGACACTTGTCTTGTGCTACTCCACTTTCCCCTTTTCTACTAGCTCTCCCCTCTCCTATAAATAAGAGCTCGTTTTTCTTCATTGATCATCATTTTTCTTTGCTGTAAACTCATGTACAGCACCCACAGATAGCCAGAAACTGGCCCCATCCATCCCCATCATCATCCCCCACTTCTCCATTATCAAATTCCTCCATATTCCCTCTTCTATCACTGCTGTTTTACAAGACAGCAAGCCTGTAAATTCATTACAGCACCTCCTTCTTGAGCTCTTTCTTCCATTTTAGCTACAAGAAGCAAGCTCTATCCCTGTACTGCTGATCAACGATGAAGAAAGGCTGAATTCCCCTTTTTCTTCTCTCATACTGTAAAGAAATCAGTTCTTATCATTGCATAATAGATAATGCATGTGTGTTTGTACATCTTTGCATGATCTTGTGAGAGTGAGAATTACTTCTTCTCACTCTCAGGTTGATTGTAACTGAGCTCTTCCCTAAGGGACTTGGGTTGAGCAGAAATACATTCCTTCGGGGGGGGTTGCCCATCTTCAACCCTCAATCTTGTCTCCATTACTTTTACATTTTCATGGCTGTAATTTTGTGAGTAATTTTCATTTTCAGCTTTAAGTGTTCATTCTCTTTTATATTAAATCTCGAAAACAAGCAAATATCATAATTGTTAAGCATACTACGTTGTTCGGGGCGTTTACACCTCATGAGGCTTACACTGGTAAGAAACCATCTGTCTCACATTTCAGAATTTTTGGATGTGAATGTTATGCACATGTTCCAGATGAGAAAAGAAACAAGTTACAACCAAAAAGCAGAAAATGTATCTTCTTGGATTATAGTGATGAGCAGAAGGCTTACAAGTTATATCACCAAGAGGCAAAGAAGATCATCGCAAGTCGTGATGTGGTGTTCAAGGAGGAGCCACATACAGTGGAGGAGGAGAAGACAAGTTCTTCCACTTTATCATCAAGTGAAGAAGTAGTCAACTATGAACCTGTCCCGAGAGCTATCCCTATCCTTAAGGAGGAGAAAGCATCATCTTCAGATGATGAGGAAAAAGTTCACCAACCTGACATCACCCCACCGGAAAAGCCATTGCCGCGCTGGGTGAAGTAGCTCTATGACCACAATAATCCTATGTCTGCATCTGTTGAGGAGAAGGCAGACGGACCAAGGAGGTCTCAGAGAATAGAGGAGCAAAGGAGGGCTTCTGCTCACATAGTCAATATGGCCTTGATGGTTGAGATTATGAGAGAAGTAAAGGAGCCAACTGACTTAGAAGAAGCACTTGCAGATCCATCATGGAAGGCTGCTATGCAAGTGGAGTATGACAGCATAATGAAGAATGACACTTGGGAGCTAGTGGATCGACCAGCCAAGCGGAAGGTTATTGGCACCAAGTGGATCTAGAAGGTAAAGTACAAGGCTGATGGTACCTTAGAAAAGTACAAAGCTAGACTGGTTGCCCAAGGATTTTCACAAGTTGAAGGGTTTGATTTTCAAGAGTCATTTGCCCCAACTGCCAGAATGACCACTATTCGCACAGTACTTGCAGTGGCTGCCCACAAGAAGTGGCCAGTGTACCAAATGGATGTTAAGTCAGCATTCTTAAATGGTGACCTCAAGAAGGAGGTGTACGTGGCTCAGCCACCAGGGTTTGAGGCCCCCCATTCTGAGAACAAAGTGTGTAAATTGAAGAAGGCATTGTATGGGCTAAAACAAGCCCCCAGAGCATGGTACCAACGGATAGATAGGTTCTTTTTAAACCTAAACTTCAAAAGATGTGCCTCAGATGCTAACTTGTATGTTTACAGGAATGGTAAAAAGTCTGTAGTGATTGTCCTATATGTGAACGACCTTCTTATTACAGGTGACTATGAAGATATGATCAACCAAACTCGAAAGGCTTTGAGTTCTGAGTTTGAAATGACAGACTTGGGCTTGCTGCACTATTGTTTGGGGATTGAAGTCTGGCAAGAGCCGAGAAAGATCTTCATCTCTCAGAAAAAGTATGCATGGGAGATATTGAAGGCATTTGGCATGATCGAGTGCAAGGAGATAGCTACACCTATGGAGGTGAATGCAAAGTTATCCGTCGAGGATACATCAGCACTAGCAGACATTGGGAGGTATAGGAGGTTGGTTGGCAGTCTGATCTACTTGTGCAACACCAGACTAGATATCAGTTTTGCTGTTGGTGTTTTGAGCAAGTTCTCAAACAAACCTCATGAGAGTCATTGGAAGGCTGGGATGCGTGTGCTTGGATACTTGAAGAAAACTCTTGACTATGGTATCACATACAGTTTCGGAACTTCTCTTATGGGAAACTGTGACTCAGATTGGGAGACATTGATTCCAAGAAGTCAATTTCTAGTTATTGTTTCTCTGGGTTCAAGAATTTTCTCTTGGATTAGTAAGAAGCAACCAACAGTGGCATTGTCTTCTACCAAAGCAGAGTACAAGGCAGCTTGTTTTGCTGCATGTGAAGCCGTATGGTTGAGAAGGATTCTATGGCATATGGGAGTGCAGGATGAAGAACCAACTGTGCTGAGATGTGACAATCAAAGTTGCATCGTCATTGCCAAAAATCCAGTGTTTCATGCACGCACCAAACATATAAAGATCCAGTATCACTATGTGCGTGATTTGATGGAGGATGGGATAGTGGAATTGGTCTACTGTCCAACAGAGGAGAATGGAGCAGATATCTTCACCAAAGCACTTACGAAGGATCTGCTTCAAGTTCATCTTTAGAGACTCCCCATTGGGTCGAGGAGATAGTTCACCTATGGGTGGACATTGAGGGGGGGTGTTAGATATGATCAATGCCCCACCCTCATTAGGTGCTACCAATGATCCATGGTGCTCAAAGTTGTAAGGCCCCCATTATGAGGAGAAGCCAAGTGTGAGCCCGGACATTGGTGGAGTCCTGACTTGTATATCAGATGAGGTCTATGTGACCGGATGGCAAAAATGTGACCATTGTAAGTCTAATCTTTGGGTTAGACAGAGAGGTTAAGTTAGTAGCAACTTGAGGCACATTGCATTAAGTTGCGTGGTAAGGGAGTTAAAAGGGACCCCTATTGTGGGGTCCGAGGGCCGCGGAAGCGCCTTGTGAGGTCTGTTCACTCTTAGCGAGTCTCGTTTCCTACACATTAATGGTAATAACTACACATGTACAAAGCCGTTCTATGTAGAATATGGCTTACGTTCTCTCTAGTATGTATACCCACACGTGCATGCACACCTTCACACATGCACACCCACACACACGTGATTGCACACACACATGCAACTCGCCTCATTGCAATCTGTCTTAGTTCTATTAGCTTGCTTTGCTTGTACTACATTATGGAGATCGAGCTATCCATCCAATTGAAAAGTTCATGCATTCCTAACCCTAAACCCTAAACTAGTGATACAAGAAAATGTAAATGTCCTAAATCAAGAAAACTATTTTTATGGTTACCATCATTGTCCCGATATTTAAATAACAACTAATTTTTCATGTTTGCAAGAATCAAGAACACTCCATTGAATCCCACATGTAAAGCATTTGGCATCACTCTTTTGAGAGTGATCAAGCACTTTGTGCGAATGAAATCATGCCCTGCCACTTATGCCCTCACACACTAATCTTTCAACAGGTGGATCATCCCCAGGGATAGTGTACACTGTGCTAGTGTCCTGGCACCTCTATCCTCTCAAAAGGCTAAACTTTGTCTAGTATATCAAATTTGCATTTATGAACAAGTAGTTCAAGCCTTTGGGTTCAATTTCCCAGAGAACCAGCTAAATTGCCTTCCCAATAAGTTGTGCCATATCTCGGCACACTTTTGGTGCAGGATGCCAGTGCTTGCTAGCAGGCTGGTTTTCTGCCAATGTATAGATGCTCTGGTTGAGCAGCATGTCCATGTTCTAGAAGGCAACTTTTATCAGCGCCCCAACATACAGATTCATCAAGTAGAAGTTGTTATTGATTGCAGGACTCATGGTCCTCGTGCAGTGATTGCTGGTTCTTGCCCCTTCCCCAAGAGGGTTTGCCTTAAGCACATTGACTTGGCATGTGTTTGCTGTCTTCTGAACCATAGATCCTAACCTTCAATACAATGTGGCTCTACTCCAAAGAAAGGATGTGGCCAATGGATGGTACCATAGCAGTCTTTGAGCCCATCGAGTACTGTACTCCTGCTTCAAAGTTGAGCCCATAAGGTTCATACAAACATTTCAAACTGCTGAAGAGTTCCGATGAACCATTGATCTCCCCATTAAATGAGGAAATAACATTGATCCTAAACATTCAAAATCTCTGTTTCATCTTGCTCAAGATCAAAGCTGCATCTGCATTTCTATCAGCTGCAGCATAGATATTTGAAAGCATCACATATGGAACAGGATTTTCTGGATCCAGCTGGAATACATGCCTTGCAGCACGTTCTCCTCTTTCCACATCCAGCTGGAATCTACATGCACTAAGCAGGGTCATCCATTGCAAAGCTTTTGGTGGGACAGGCATGTTTTTTATCATATCCTCAGCCTCATTTAGGCAACCAGCTCTTCCCAGCAAATCAATCATGCAGTTATAGTGCTGGACAGTTGGTGAGATACCATGACTGTCATACATGGAACTAAAGTAACGGCGGCCCTCATCTACAAGACCAGTGTGGCTACACATAGAAAGTACATTGGTGAAACAAACATCATCAGGATTTAATCCTATGTGATGCATCTGGTCAAAAAAATGCAGTGCTTCCTTAAGCTTGCCATTCTGAGCCAATGCTGCCATCATGGCCGTCCACAAGACAACATCCTTCTTTGGAGTTTCCTCAAATGCTCTTTTTGATTCTATCAGCCTACCACATTTACCATACATCTCTACGAGGCTAGTCCCTAGCAGCACATCACATCCAAGACATGATACAACAGCATGCAGCTTCTGGCCTTCAAACAGAAGTGTTTCCAAAGCACATGCATCCAGAACACTAATCAAGGTGACCTTGTTTGGGAGATTGCCTTCCTGCTGCATTTGGTAGAATAGTTGAATGGCTATAGGGACATGGCCATGTTGAGAATGTGCATTTATCATCGTAGTCCACAGTACAGCATCCCGCTCTGGTAACATATCAAACATCCTCCAGGCATTTTTAAGGTTGCCGCACTTCCCATACATGTTGACCAATGCAGAAACAACGCCCAAATCACAGTCCAACCCAACACCCACAATGCAGGCATGGATCTGTCTGCCCTTGGCTAGAGAGCCAATGCTTGCACAAGCATCAAGCATGCTGACATAAGCTAGCCTATCTGCTAAAACCCCTTCTCCAGTCATTTGGTTGAAAAGGTGAAAGGCATCCTTGCTCTCCCCATTTTCACCAAAAGCTGTGATCATTGTAGTCCATGCAACCACACTCTTGTGAGGCAACTCGTGAAATGTCTTGTAAGTCTCCTGCAATGTGCCGGCCTTGCTATACATGCCAACAAGTGCATTTCCTACTTCCATATCAGAATGAAATGGACTTCCCATGATGCAGGTGTGCACATGTTTACCTGCAATCACAGCATCTGGATTGCTGCAAAAGGACAAGGTGCAAAGGAAAGTGGTCTTATTAGGGAAAACTGCTTCATTTAGCATTTGTCTATAGACCTGAATTCCGTCTATAGTCTTTCCAGCATGCGCACATGCTGCAATAACTGCATTCCATGAGACTGTATTGCACTCATGCATTGTGTGGAATATCATCCAAGCATCATCAAAACATCCACAGCGACTGTACATGCTAATAAGGGCAGTGCTCACTACAACATCCTCATCCTGGTTGCTGCCAAAGATGCGTGCAAGCATCTGCTTAGCTTTAGTGGAAGTCCACAGGGTTGTGCACATATCAAGAATACTGACAAATGTGGCCTTGGTAGGAAGTGATCCTTGTTGTTGCAATTGGTCAAATAAATAGACTGCCTCATTACCCACTCCATGGCACACATAAGCTACAATTAGGGTGTTCCAAGTCACGGAGTCATGCTCGGACATACTGTCAAACAGTTTTTGAGCGTCCATCAGGCTGCCACCCTTGGCATAGGCATTGACCAAGGCGTTTCCTACAACAACATCATACTCACACCGACAGCTCAGAATGTGGATATGTATTCTGCGGATCGTACTAATGTCTTTGCGTCTTATGCATGCCGAAAGCAGGCTCACAAATGTGAACTTGTCCGGTATAATGGCTTCACCAAGGATTCGATCAAAGCACTGCAAGGCTTCTAAATCTTGTCCTAGCTTTGAGAATGACCTGATGATGAGATTCCAGCTGAAAACCCGCCGCAGCTGCAGCTGTGCAAATAAGGCATGAGCATCAACGCTAGCATCGCATTTCAGATACATCTCCAAAAGGAGAGTACCAAGGAAGGGGGATCCTTCCAATCCATCTCTGATCATGTGATCGTGGATGAGGTGTCCATAGCCGAGGTCCTTTGCATCGGTTGCAGATTGCAAATGGGAAGAGTATGAAGGCTCGAGGAAGTGCGCCACAATCCTGTGAACGGATTCTTCCTCCGGACATTCACTTGAAGTAGTAGTATGCTGCTGTGGCTTGTCTAGGGTTTCGATTCGCGCAGAGCTCTGCCTGTTTGCTGAATCAGAGCTGGACGATGGAACGCTTCTGTGTGCTGCGATGCCATCGGGTGATGGGTTGCGGTTGTGAGAGGACATGGGCCGTCTCCATGTGAGCGGGATGGCAGCCCATCGCCTCAATACCATGCCCAACCCTGTCTACATTCTTATTTTGCAACGTCTGGTTTTCAAAGGTGTCAACCTTATGTAGCTCTCCCGTAGTAAAGGGGCTAATATTGGTTGGACACATAGGGAATCAATCTCTATCTCTCTAGTAGAAGGGGCTATTACAAGACATTCTCTAGTAAAAGGGGCTACTACAGGACATATAGGGAATCAATATCTAGGGCTATTGTTGGGCCAATGAGACACGAGAGGTCTTAAATAAATTCACAATATAATTCCCACATTGTGAATCACAATAGCATCACGAGCTTTTGCTACGGGACACTACATACCTAGCCAAGTGCAATTGGGAGTAGGGGGTTGTTGGCCCCCAAGGCTAACCAAGGTGTAGTTGGGGGCGGGGGTTCCCTACCAAGCCAACCAGGTGTAATTAAGGGCAAGGGGCTACTAGCCCTTAGGCAACCCCCTACTCCTAATTGCACCTAGCTAGCTATGTAGGGCCTCTTGCGCAAAAGCTTATGATGCTAAACACTTACGAAAACAAGGAAAAAGAGCCTATTTTCCCACATGCGAAAATTTTACAAGCTTATTGTGAAAAACCATCAACCTTGACAATTTGTGGGTTACTCAGTTACCCATATATTTTGCACATATTCCAATCATAACTAAAACAACCTTGGATTTTAAAACTAGAAAATGTTAAAAACTTTTCGTGAAAAACCATCAACCTTGACAATTTGTGGGTCATTCACTTACCCATATATTTTGCATGTATTTCAGTCATAACCAAAAGAACCCTAGATTTTAAAGCTAGAAAACCTTCTCAAAGAATGAATTTCAAGATTTTCCTATTCAAATTTAACCATTCGTGTGACACTAAACCTCAATTTCAAAATGGGGCTCTTGGCTTCCATGGTTTTGTTTTAAAAAAACAAAGGTTTAGTTCGAAAATTTAAGAACATACTCTAGATCATTATAGAAGACATATTAAATTGGATTTAAATGAGGTCATTCTAGTTATTATTTTGGTGAAATTTCATTTATAGCCTCTCATACAACTTACAAATTCTAGGTTGAAGGGTCTTTTATTGGTTTGAGTCAAAACTATTTTTGGTGAATATTTACTTTATATATGCCTCAGTTCATTTGACTTAAAACTAGCATTTGCAGATATCAATAAGAGTTAAACATACATTTTTTATTAAGGTACACGACTTCTTGCATCATATTGAAACAAAATGTCCAATTACCATTACAATGTGATCAACATTACTATATATGGTCCAAATTTTTTAAAAATATTCCCTATGCATACACATACACTATCAAAATACTTAACATTTCTCAAAGCAAATTTATATAAACCATAATTTGTACTACTGTGGAGACATCCATCAAAATAATAGGGAACTATTTTGCCAATAATTATGCCATTTGCAATGGTGAGCCAAGGTCTCTCTCTCTCTCTCTCTCTCTCTCTCTCTCTCTCTCTCTCTCTCTCTCTCTCTCTCTCTCTCTCTCTCTCTCTCTCTCTCTCTCTCTCTCTCTCTCTCTCTCTCTCTCTCTCTCTCTCTCTCTCTCTCTCTCTCTCTCTCTCTCTCTCATATTTTACGAGTACAAAAGCATGATTTGTGATGAAATTGCAATTTAAATATGTTATATGCATACTTGCACTAAAGGAAATAGCAAGCATATGCAAGTTGATAGAGTGATGCATGTGCAAGTTAAAATGCATACTTTGGTCATCCACTTAATACTGTGCATACTTATGGAAAAGATATTTCATAAGTAGTAGTTTAAGAGTTTAATAAATGGAACTAAGAATCCTACCAATTAAGTTCACTCACAACCTAGGTGCTCTTAGTGCTTCACACCTCAGCCCCCTTCTAAAGAAAGATCAATTTGTAGATGCACTAAACTCGCTTACAGGCCTATGGCTTTCTAGAGGATTAGGACATGTGCTAGGGCCACATTAGGGTTTCAAAACTACATAAGGGAATCCATGGGCCATGGCTCATTCACTTGGAGGATTAGTATAAATGTATGCTTAGTTACTTCTTTAGAGCTTGGCTAGCTTTAACTAGATGCCTTAGATGACTTTGGGCCTATGTGACTTGCACCTGTTATGTAATAGGTTCATTTTTACTCTTAGCTAGAATAAAAGTTAATTAGATCATTTATTTACTATTGGTTTCAAAGCTTGTATATTAGTTCTTTAATGGTGACTCACTCTAGTATGGATTTAGTTTTAACTTCTAGTGTTTTCTTGACTAGTTAGGGTTTCTAGTTAGGACTAAACTTGGGAAAATTTTCCTCTACTTAGCCATTTTAACCATTTTTGCAAGGATAACAATGACTAGTTTGACTCTCTATGAAGAGAGTTCAACTTTTATGGTGTCTAGCATGGTAATGGCAGAAAGTAGAGAAACATAGAGTATCTTACTTCTTCTATTTCATTTTTATTTCTTGCTTCGTCACCATCAAGCTCATATATCATGCTACCATGCATTCTTTCATCCTCATCAAGCATAGCCAAGTGATTCCCCATCCTCATCAAGCATAGCCAAGTGATTCCCCATGCTAATAAGCTTTACTTTATACATTGCTAAACATTAGGGAAGGGTGGATCCTTTTTATTCTCTTTTTTGTTTTCATTCTGTATCAATTCAAAAACAACAATGCCTATTTGAATTGAATCCTTACTTTAGTGCTCACATTGAATCGATTGCATACATTAAAGTTAGTGGAATGCACCATGATCAAGAAGAAATTATAGATGATGAGGCTTTTCGATTAAGGGAGATCTTTCCATTGATGTATCAGTTGGCCTTTATTTTGGATAGCTATTCATACTCTAAAGTTGTGTTGAGGTTATGGAGAAGATGTTCATTCCTCCAACTATTTTGTTTTCCCATCGAGGTAGGTGTTATATGAGTGATTTTTGGCCACATTATTAGTCGCATATGGAAATCTATGTGAGTTGGAACTTCCTACTCTACTATGACTTATGGAGAATCTACTGGGTAGAACGACTAAAAATAATAATGTACCAAAGGGTGGTTACAGTGCTCATGAGGTCCATGTTGGGAACTAGATGCTAGGGTTACCCTCAAGTGCTTTAGAAATACATGATCTAACACAACAAAAACCACCAACTTATGCCATTGTAGATCTTGATTGGTTCTATAAAGAGATGATTCATGAACTAATGTTTTGAATGATTGTGACTTGATAATGGGTCAATAACTTTTGTAAAACCTATTGCATTAATAAAGGGAACACTTGCTATTTTTTGAAAACTTGTGAGATGTGCATGTGCTTAATAATTAGGTTCTTTTGACAAGTGAGTGATGAGATACATCATATGTGATTGATCTTTGAGATTACTTATGTGACTGCTTGTTGATTGCCTATGTTGGAGTTTTGAGAGAACATTATGACTATCTTGGAGAAGACACACCTTCGGACTTGTCTTAGTCAATGGAGACACTTTACTTTGAGTCCTTGCGAAGACTTGGGAACACATCTTAAGTTGTTGAAATGGCTTAGGAGCTTATGTGATTAGACTTTCTAGGTATGATGATCCTTACAAGGGCCAGTCAAGATAGGTAAATGGGTAGGGGGTAGAGGGTGTGCTAGGATATTCTCCAAAGCCTAAAAGGAATATCCTATAACTTCTTCACAATTAATATTGACCAAGTTGGAAACCTCCTAGTAGATCTCAAGAGAATCAGATGGATGGAAAACTAAAGCTAATCCATTGCTTCATGTTCAAGGGCCAAATGACTAATGATTCTATAACTATTGTGGTAGGGGGGATGATGAGTTTGCATGGTTTGGGAATATGTTCAAGTAATTGGAGTCATACCTCATGACCATATTGTGGCACATAGGAGACATGACCAAAATGGAAATGCCATCAGTGGTACCCATTTTTGCCTACAATAATATATAAAGCTTTGAAAATAACAAAAAAATCCCCCACTTTTATACTCGTACCATTGCACAAGTCCATGATTAGAAATCAATTGCACCCGAATATCTCTCTTTTTTGACATAGTAAAGATTATGTTATCTAGCTGCTATTGTGATATTAAAAAGAGGAAACTATAATGCTCTCAAGCAACTAAATCACTAAGGAGAATGAGTAAATAAAACCTATAAGGAGCTCCTAGAGAAGAAATGCCTTTTGAAGCAGACAATACCACCAAAGTTTAATAGAGAAGGATACAAGGTGGAACAAGATGCAAAAACTTGGATCAAAGCCATGGAGTAGCTAAGACCACTATTGCTAATCAATCCATGATTGCACAGATTCATCTCACCAGCAAGGCCAAGCTTTGATGGTGATGCCAGGAGGCATATTTCACGGTGGATTCCGTGCCACGGTGGATTCCGTGAGGTTTTACGGTGGATTCCGTAAACTTTGATGACCGGGGCTCATACACAAAGTGGATTCTTTGTGCGAGAACTTGATGGGGACGCCTGTCCTTTTCGGGCGTTTCATTAATTTAGTGTGTACATGGGTGATTCCATAGCGGGTGATTCCGCAAAATGCATATTAAATTAATAAACGTTTATGAGTTTAGAGTGCGCACTCATAATAAATTAAGGTTAGGATTTATTTCTAACCAATTGATTTATTTATGTAGCTGAAGACTGCTAGGTATTCACTTTTGTCGGTTTAATTGTATTATTTTACTAACGATTGTGAATGCTTCAGTTGATGTGTAGAGATAGCAGCAGTGGCGGAGGAAAGCATTGGAGGATAGCGAGTATTCGATCTATGGATTATATTTTGATAGGCGCCACGCCTATATTTTGTCATGCCTATTTATTGAGGCATCGATTATTTATTATTATTTTGTATGCGCCCATGCGCACGGTTATGTTATTTCTATTTGGACATTATATTGGGCGTACCAGACTCTATGGGCACCATCCATTAGCTTTATTCCTATTTTTGTAAAAGCAAACTCAAAAGCTAAAAGCTTGATATATTTTTGTAAATTGGGCTATTATTGAGCATGAAGATGAAATATACATAAAATACATGCTTTGTGAAGTGCTCACACAAGGCATGGGGGGAGATTGCACCCAATTGGTCTCTTGCTCTTGTCGTTCATGCTTTTTACCTTATAACTTGTGCAAAAAAGTAGAGTTCATTGTTCTTGGGGACCTTCCGGCATTCACTACGTGAGCATACATCGTTCGATCTGCGCACCAGTGGTATCAAAGCGGAGCTAAGATCAAGAGCTTCAAATCGTTACCCATCTCGTGCGAAGGCGGAGCTCCTGGAACGATCGGGCTCTACAGTCAATCTCGTCGCGAACCGTCGATATAGGCAGACTTCTGGCGATCAAGAACCCCTGTTTCTGTCATTAGATTGCGAAGGACCGGGCTATACAGGCGGAGGACCACTTCCAACTTCTCTTCATCAAGTCGTGGACAATCAGAGAGATAAGTCATCAATTTCCCATCTTTCAAGCTTTAAGCTTTAAAGCTCTTAAGTGAAGCTTTAAGCTTCAAAGTTGATTCGTGATGCCTCAGAGGACCTCCGTGATTTTCGCGACGGCTCAAAAACGCCCCCCCCCATGAAATTCGCCGTTCACTGATCATTAAGTCCTAAGCTTAATCAATCAAGCTAAGACAAGTAAGACAAGTCATCTCTGCAAGTCATAAACTTCAGGTCACACCCAACAAAGTCAAGTTCTGCAAGTATTTTCTGATCAAGTTCTGCAAGTCTCATAAATCGAATAAGTTCTGCAAGTCTGCAACTCTGCAAGTCACATAAGTCTGCAACTCTGCAAGTCAGACTAGTCAACTGGAGTCAGAACTGACTTGTGCTCAAAACTCCTAGAAGGGCTGTTCTTGCGCAGAAACTCTGAATTGCAAAGTTGTTCGTTGGAAGGTACTCTACCCATACACAGGTTTGCTGAAGCATTTTCAGCATACGAAGAAGGATAAATCGCAGATTTTTCGAAGATTGAGAAAGCTATATCCAAAAACACATAAGCCTTGTATTCCCGAACTTGAGCTACGCTCATCCCGTTAACCTGATTTTGAGTGAGAAAGGTCTTTTGAGTTTTACAGGATGATGGAACCACATATGGATGATCTTATGGCTGAAGGCGACCTACCTGAACCTACGATGGAGCAAAAGCTGGACTTAATCATGATGCAATTGGAAGAAGAACGAAGGGCTAGGCAATCATTGCAAGCTCAACTGGCAAATTTACAAAGAGCGTCTACCGACAAAGAAGAACCTCAAGCTGAAGATCTAATTCGACGTACCATTGACGCAACTCTTGAAGCTCAAACCATCCGCAAGGAATCAAAGATAAGTAAAAGAAGTTTCAAATTCCGTACTTTCAATTGCATACGAGAAGGAAAAACTGTTCTAGCATTCATTAGTCAGTTTGACGACTATTTCCATGAGGAAACCTATGCAGAAAAATATAAAATCAAGTACAGAGCATCTCTTTGGTGGACTGTAGTACGCAAGAGCATAGAATGTCCTGCTACTTGGGAGGATTTCAAGAAGAAGTTCATGCAAAATTTCCTTCCACCACAATTTCATGAGAAAGCTATCAAGCAATGGGATCTACTCCAACAACAGGATCGTGAGCCTATACCTCAGTATACAGAGCGTTTTTGGAATGCACTACTCCAGCTACGCATGCTTGAAGACGTACCAGAAGCGACACATAAGCGCAAGTATATGTCTGGACTCCTTGGGCATTACTACGCAGAAGTTAACATGTTCAAGCCTGCTACTCTTGAAGACACTATTTCACTAGCTCACAACACTGAAGATAAGCTACAAGGTAGAGACAGACGACCACAGCAATTCCAAGCCAATGGTAATTATGGATCTAAACAATTCAATTCCAATTTTAGAAGATTTAATCCAGGTCGTTTCTCTTCATCATCTTTCCACAAGAATTGGGCAAAACCACCTGCATTACCATCCAATGTCAATCAAAACCCTAAGCCTATTCCACAGCCAAATCCAAATGTACCTAGACTTCCCGCCATTGCAAATAATGTAACCAAAGCCAAGCCAATATTATGCTATAAATGTCACTAGCCTGGACATCTAGCAACAAATTGTCATTCAAAGAAGCCACCTGCCCATATCAACTACCTTGGAGCAATGGACGAAGACGAACATGAAGATATGCCTGATTTCACTGAAGATGAGGACGACACTACTACTACTTCCGATACTTTACCAGGTATGCCTACTCCACATTCTTTATTGACTATGAAATGTTTGGTGCATGGAAAGAAAAAGACTATTTTGCATGATGACGGTAGTACTCATGATTTTATTTCAGCAAAATTGGTAAAAGAATTGAAATTACACACTGTACCTACGCATTATCGCATAAAAGCTGCATTCTTAGGCACTAGGTATAATGGTACACAAGAAGTGCAAGACTTAGAGATTCAAATTGGTCCATACACTGAAAGAAGAAATTTCTTAGTTGTTCCATTACAGTCGAGTGACATTATTTTAGATATGCCTTGGCGACACCAACATAATCCAGATATAGACTATTCCACACACTCAATGAATATTAATTTTCAAGGAAAATCTATTACATTATATGGTATGCATGCATCTAATGTTTTTCCACCACTTTCGCATACTCAAGCTAAACGTGCATTACGCAAGAGTAGTAAATCCTATCTTATTTGGGTGAATGAATTGCAAGTAAAAGAAAATCATATGCACCCTAGGCATAAAGAATTTCTTGCATATTTTAAGGATTGTTTTGCAGAAGACCTACCACCTGGTTTACCTCCTTCACGTCCAGAAGACCATAAGATAGATTTGATCCCTGGCACACAACCACCTTGCAAAGCACCATATAGGAATAACCAAATAGAGCAAAAAGAAATCCAGAGTCAAGTTGAGGAATTACTAAATAGAGGATTGATTCGACCTAGCAGTTCTCCATTCGGTGCACCTGTACTGTTAGTCAAGAAAAAGAATAATACCTATCGTATGTGCATTGACTATCAAGCTTTAAATAAAATCACTGTAAAGAATAGGTATCCCATTCCTAGAGTTGATGACCTTATGGACAAACTGCAAGGATCTGCTATATTTAGTAAAATAGACCTTAAGTCTGGTTATCATCAGGTGAGACTAGATAAGTCTGACATATTCAAGACTGCATTTAGAACACAGTTTGGTCATTACGAATTTTTAGTGATGCCATTTGGATTGACTAATGCACCTGCTACGTTTAGTAGAATGATGAACCGTATATTTCTAAAATATCAGTATTGTGTAATTGTCTTATTTGATGATATTTTGGTGTTTAGTCAAAATGAGAAAGAAAATTATGAGCATTTGTCATTGGTTTTTCAGTTATTGAAAGAAAATCAACTGTATGCAAATCCTGAAAAGAGTGAATTCTTTAAAACAGAAATTGAGTATTTAGGTCATATTGTATCATTTGATGGAATTAAAGTTGATCCTAAGAAAATTGATGCAATATTGAATTGGCATGTACCTAACAACGTGCATGAGTTACGCTCATTCCTTGGTCTTGCTAGTTTCTATAGGAAGTTTGTACGTAATTTTTCATTACTTGCTTTACCATTAACCAAACTTCTGAAGAAAGGAATTGTTTATCATTGGACCGAAAATCAACAGAAATCCTTTGACTTACTGAAACATGCATTAACCCATGCCCCTGTTCTACCATTGCCTGACTTTAATAGACCATTCTTTCTAGTAGTGACCGATGCTAGTGGATTAGGAATAGGAGCTATACTTATGCAAGACAACCATCCCATAGCCTATTCTAGTTGTAAGCTGAAACCCTCTGAGCTGAAATATTCCACATATGACAAAGAACTATTAGCAGTTGTACAAGCATTAAGATAGTGGAAACACTACTTAATGGGTTCAGAATTTACGATTAAGACCGATCAGCAAAGTATTAGACATTTACTTAGCCAACCCCAAATCTCTGACCGACATATCAAATGGGCCTCCTTTATTCAAAGTTTTCATCCTATCATCCAATACCAACCCGGAAAAGAAAATGTAGTGGCTGATGCATTGAGTAGAAGACCTGCCATTCATAATATTTCTGTCATATCTTTTGATTCTTTGATTGCTATGAAAGATACATATCATCAGGATATTACTTTTCATGCTGATTGGAATAAATTAGTTCAAAATAATTTGATTCCTATTGATTCATTGTCATATAATGATGGATTTATGTTTTATGAAAAGAGATTGTGTGTTACAATTCCATTCCGATCTTTTGTTTTGAATGAAATTCATTGTCCCCCATACCAAGGTCATAGAGGTATCATATCTACTTTACGTACATTAACTGAAGATTTTTATTGGCCGCATATGGATGCTGATGTATCTAACTTTGTTTCTGAATGTTTGATTTGTCAAAGAGTAAAGAGACATCATAGTAAACAGTATGGATTACTTATGCCTTTATCTATTCCATCTAAACCTTGGGAACAAATTTCTATGGATTTCATTACTGGTTTACCTAATACTAAATCTAACCATGATATGATTTGGACAGTTGTAGATAGATTTAGTAAACAAGCATATTTCATTCCATGTAAGAAAACTTTAACAGCATCACAGGCAGCACAATTATTTTTGAAAACTGTTTTTACTAACCATGGATTGCCAAAAGTTATTATTTGAGATCGTGATTCTAGATTTTGTAACGACTTTTGGATTACTCTGTTTGCTAACCTAGGCACAAAGATTGATTTCTCATCTGCATTTCATCCAGAAACTAATGGACAAAGAGAAGCCACTAACAGCACAATTCTAGATCTTTTACGTGCATCATATCCCACCTCGGGGGTATGATGCCACGAGGCATATTTCACGGTGGATTCCGTGAGGTTTTACGGTGGATTCCGTAAACTTTGATGACAGGGGCTCATACACAAAGTGGATTCTTTGTGCGAGAAGTTGATGGGGACGCCTGTCCTTTTCGGGCGTTTCATTAATTTAGTGTGTACATGGGTGATTCCATAGCGGGTGATTCCGCAAAATGCATATTAAATTAATAAACGTTTATGAGTTTAGAGTGCGCACTCGTAATAAATTAAGGTTAGGATTTATTTCTAACCAGTTGATTTATTTATGTAGCCGAAGACTGCTAGGTATTCACTTTTGTCGGTTTAATTGTATTATTTTACTAACGATTGTGAATGCTTCAGTTGATGTATAGAGATAGCAGCAGTGGCGGAGGAAAGCATTGGAGGATAGCGAGTATTCGATCTATGGATTATATTTTGATAGGCGCCACGCCTATATTTTGTCATGCCTATTTATTGAGGCATCGATTATTTATTATTATTTTGTATGCGCCCATGCGCACGGTTATGTTATTTCTATTTGGACATTATATTGGGCGTGCCAGACTCTATGGGCACCGTCCATTAGCTTTATTCCTATTTTTGTAAAAGCAAACTCAAAAGCTAAAAGCTTGATATATTTTTGTAAATTGGGCTATTATTGAGCATGAAGATGAAATATACATAAAATACATGCTTTGTGAAGCGCTCACACAAGGCATGGGGGGAGATTGCACCCAATTGGTCTCTTGCTCTTGTCATTCATGCTTTTTACCTTGTAACTTGTGCAAAAAAGTAGAGTTCATTGTTCTTGGGGACCTTCCGGCATTCACTATGCGAGCATACAGCGTCCGATTTGCGCACCAGATGAAAACAATGGTGCCATGATAAATGGAGCTATTTGAAGCTTTCCAAACTTGGAAACAAATTAAGGAATTGGTGAAAGGACAGTACTTTCCCCCATCCTTTGAATCCATCAAGATGAATGAGTACTACAATCTTCCTCAATTAAACTTGACCTTGAAAGGATACTACTCAAAGTTTGTGAACCTTCACAAGTATGCACCAACAATTACGACAACTCAGCAAAATTGTGAGATTTCAACCCATAGCTAAAGAGATTGCTTTGATAATTATAGAAGAAACTATCCAAATCATGGGGCTACTGAGGAAATGGATGGGCTAACGGTACTACTCAAAGACCAAGAAAGCAAAATTATAAACAATATTGCAAAATGATTGGATATATAATAACTAATTGCCCAAATCATCCTTAGAACCCTAATCCAAACCAACCAAATAGAACATGCTATGGAAATGGCAATAATACCATAGGCCATAGTCTCATAGATAAGGAAGAGCAGCTAGAGCCCAAGTAAACATTGTGACAACATACATGTAACTATTCAAAACAACTTTTATGGGTAAGTCCTTCAAAGTTTCAATTGATTATAGAAGCACTTGTTCCCTTCTTGCACTAAAGATAGATAAAAGATTATATCTAGACTTTCTTCCCTATTATAGGATTGACATTAAGTATTACCAAAACCATCTAGCACCCCCTAGTTCTTGCCTCATTCTCGCTTTGCTATAAGAGGGAACCTTCTGCACATGACCTCCCTACTTAGATGTTGGTTAGATGCTCATAGGTAGGTAAAAATTAGCTCGAGTATAATAATCTCAATGAAGCCCTTGGGGAGGTGTGATGATGATTAATCCCATTCAACATTTGAAGAATGACATTTAATTGGACTTTTATCATATTGGAAAGCACAAGAATTTCACTATACCATGCCAGCAATCATTCATTCAAAGATAGGCATACACTTCAACAATTTTTCTTCATACAATATTTTGATGTGAATCCAAAAAAAATTTCATTGCTATCTTTTTACTATGTTACTAAATTGATTTACACTCAAGTATGTCATTTTCTCCTATGATTGATTTATTATCCCATGTGGGAGCTTTCGCTCAACCGCCAAGACCCACGAACCGCTTATTGTTTCAAGCGTTCCAAGCGAGCTCTAATGGCTATCTCTCACCTAGCCGATGCACCGTCAATCCTATGAGTGTAGTGAGCTTACCTTGATGCTGATACGAGTTGCCTCCTCTCTCTCACACAGCGGTAGCTCCACGATCCTAGATGCGAGCTCAAGCATCCTCAAGCCTCCTCCATCTCCAAGCTCCATCCTCCATAGCCGCGCACACAAGAAAAGAGAAGAGAAGAGAAGATGAGATGGTGAAGAGCTTCACCCTCTTGATCCCTCACTCTCACGCACTCACTCCCTCACACTTTCACACTCCCTCTCTCAAGAGCACACACAAGCAAGAAGATGGGGAGAAGAGAAGAAGAAGAAGACTCTTGTTGCCACATACCAAAAGAATGAGCTCTCATTCAATTTTTGAACTTTATGTATACAAACCCTAAAATCTTATGGGCACCCATCCCTTTTTTACATGACCGGCCCTTGTGGCAAGGTCTTTTTTCCATTTCCCTCTTCTAGCCTTATGCCTCTATCCTACACCCGTCTAGTATTTTACAATTAGCATAGGAGGGAGCCTGGCGCTCTTTTACAAGAGTTTTTCGAGTTTTTTGAGGCGCCCTTCATTTAAAATTGCGCTTTTTGCCCCGGCTTGGTTTTGGAGGTCGCATGCGTGTCTTTGCTCTTTTTCCATGTTTTTTTCTGCTTTTTCCTTTTTCTGCCATCTCGACCTGGGGCCATCTCGATTTGGGGTTAACATTACCCCCCTCCTAGAGGGGTGCCAGTCCCATGGCACTTCTATGTTGTTGTAGGTTGGCAGGAAATTGGACAAGTGGTGCAATGGTGAGGGCCACTTAGAGACTTAAGTGCTTGTAGGAGTTGTGAAATTTTTGTCAGAGGAGCCAAACGAGTATTGCGTGGTTGACAGGGCCTCCGAAGTCGGTGGTTTGTTGCTCTCAGATGTTTGGAAGGAGAAAGTGCAGTGCTGTTCCTAAGGGGAGTGCTTACCTCAGCGTGTTAGTGCATTGTGCTCGTACTAGTGGAATGGGGAGATGGGTCTAACCACAGGCGAGCCTCGGCGATATCCCACACTTGAGGACCCCATTTGTGCCAAGGGGGTGCGGTGCAAGTGGCTTAGGGTGACATGTCTAACCATGGGTGAGTGTTACCTCCCTAGGTATGTCCTACCCTTGATGTGCCCCAAGTGTGAAGTGGGGGAGCAAGAAGGGCTAGGGGGTTGGGAGTGGAGCCGGCCGTCCGAAGCCACCAGACACGCCTAACTTAAGAACCCCTAGGTGCAGTGATCGTGCTTTATGTGGTGGTAAGTGCTTCTGCAAAAGTGGGTGGTGTTGTCCAGTCAGTGTTTTTATTGTTGTTGTTTTTTTAGCTTCTTTTTTTTTGCCAGTAGTGGAATGAATGATAGCTAGGCCTAATCCTCTTCATCTGAATGAAGGGGGGAAGGAGGGAGGATGGATTTGTGCAAAAATTGGTGGCTTTGCATGTACCCTTTCAGGTTCATGCGGACGTGGAGAGAGGTAGTGGAGAGGAAGGGGTGATTACACCTAGTAAATTGGCTATCACTCATGTCCTCTAGGAGAGCTAGGCAAAAGGAGGGGAGTAGGCTAGCTCTCATCATTAAGTGTGCCATAGCACAGCTATCAATAGCATTGGGATCAAAAAAGAGGGGGGGCAAGCCATTCTCCTGCGGTGTCGAATCTTGCTTGAGTAATAGCTTAAGAAGCCTAAGGTAATTACATGTAGTTATAAAGGCGGGATCTGGACAAGAGAAATTTGCGAGAAAGCGCATCATGGAGTCAGTTAGGCTTCCTAAATCAAAAAGGAGGGCATTCTCGAAGGAGGTGGCATTGGAATTGTAGACGATGGGGAAGTCATGCCGCCCATGGAGGGTGGCAACAAAATCCACGCCTACCCTACAAGGATACACCATGAATGTGGGGTCGTTCCTCTTGTAGGGTAGGGTGTTGCAAAATGCCATCCAAGCAAGCATGTTAATATCACATATTCACCTTCTCCAAAGAGGTTGGCAGTTGTAACCCCTTACAGTGTGTGGCACCTCGAACACTTTGTCTTGCCAAAACTCTGCTTCCTCCGTACCCCATAGAGTAGGGGTCTTTGCCCTGTCTTCCAGCCATTTTTGGCCCAGTCGGCTGCCAGCCGCGATCACCTCCTCCATTACTTTAATTAGCAGGACCCTTCTCAGGCTGTTAGGCATAAGAAAACTGAAAGAAAAAGGGTCATTTTCGATTTCTTGCCGTTCCCAGATCACCAGCTCCATCTGGAATTGCGTTGGGAGGTCATCGGGGCATGGTGGTGTTGAGATTCAGCAATCACACTCACTAAACATCCTCTTTGTATGGAGCTTCAGGGCCAAGGACATGCAGGCTAACCTATCCCATATGCACAGTGGTGCCTACTGCAGTTTTCTACTTTCCTATAAGCATTGTACTTGCTTCCTTTTCTTAATGCAATGATAGTACTCTTTTCTTTTCAGTGAAGTGTCAGTGTCATTGACCACATACACAAGATTGTGTTTATGAGTCCAAGTCTCAATCTTGGAACCTAATTCACTTGTGTAACAAACAGTGTCTTTGTCTTCTCCATCATGAGTCCACACTTCTCCTTCCATCCACCATAACTCACTGCCATGCTCTAGATCCCGCATCTCTCACATGGTATCAGAGCGCAGCTGAGCATGGCTTAGCATGTTTCAGGCCCTCTCTCTGCTCTCTCAGTTTCTCATAATCTCTATCCAGCTCAGCTCAAGTGTTTGACTTCATCTCCAACTCCATTTTCACTCTCTACCCCTTGGCAACCATAGCCAACTTGCAACCTACCTCTGTTGGAGGAGCTGGATCTCCACTTATAGGGCATATCTTCACTTGCTTCCTTCTGAGAAATTGTCCCTCACTTCAAGGCGCTTCATCTCAACACCTCAATCCATAACATTGGTGACCTATAACTCCAGCATTGCAAAAATTCATCGTCGCTGTCCAGACTGCGCTGCTGCTGATTCGTACGTCATATTCCGCCTGCACACGTCGCGATGTTGACGAAGATCATAGGGCTTTGATAGGCCTTGGAAAGAGCTACATTTCCATTAAAAAAAGTTTTGGAAATGATCAACCATAGCTCCTGCAATCTGCAAAAAACCAGGCCCCTATCTGAAACCCTAAACTGTCCGCCATAGCCAGTTTCATCAAAGCTCAAAAATCTCATCATTTTTTTCTCTCCTGCCACCTAGAGAAACCCACTGCCACTCTGATCTACTGTTCCAGCACCAAATCAAGGAGGGGAAGGAGCTGAGAAGATTGAAGAACGACCGAACAAGAAGAATCAAGCTCAACATCAACACTGACATAGTGTATTTTCACACTGTCATTAACTGTGTCTCTTGACACATTGCAATTTGCTCTTCTACTGATAAAATCTCAAAATTCTGGTGTTGATTTGCTGCTGATCTTGCAACCTCAACATGGGAAAAGACTCTTCAAATGCTCGATTCAAAGGAGTCGGGTTCCACACTTGGCAAACCCGCATCAAGCTCATCCTGATGAAGAAGGGTCTTTGGGCCATCACAAATGGCAAAGAGAAGAAACCTCGAGATGCGGACCTTGTAGTTACTTGGCAGAAGAATGATGACAAGGCACAAGCCATCATCAAACTAGAATTGGACGACAGCTACATCCATCATGTGGATGCCTGTGACACGTCCCATGACACTTGGGATAAATTGGATACCCTATTTGGTGCACAGTCAAAGTCATTTAAGTATGGTCTATTAATTGAATTTTTTCGACTTGATATGAAGCCTCATACATCCCTGGCATCCCATCTGAACTACATGGAAAGCCTGCTTACTCAACTTGTAGGAATAAAGCTAAAAATGGATGAAGATGTTTGTATTGGTGTCTTGTTAAAAAGTTTGCCTCCTGCTTATGATAATGTATCAACCACTCTAACCAACATGCCTGATCCTCAACTTGTTGATATTAGCCTCTCTGCTAGAGGAAGAAAAGAAACTTAAAAGCAAAAAAGAGCCCAACACTTCAAAGGATGAACAAATGTTATATGTAAACAACAGATACAAAGGTAAAAAGGAACTGCTCTTCTGTGACTTCTGCAAAAGGACCGGGCACACTGAGAAGTTCTGTCATGCTAGAAAGAGGTCCCAAAAGGCCTATCTTGCAGCTGTGAAAGAAGAAGAAGACCATGGACCAAAAGATGAAGAAGAAGATGAAGATGAAGACCACCAAGATCGGAAGGACAAGACTCATCAGTCCTTCTACTCTCATTACTCTGATAGACTGTTTTAAAAGCCTTGTATTTCCTTGCCCTAATGCTTCCTGCCATAAGCTTTGTAAACTCCTCATGTAACTTGGCATTACAATCCCTGTACACTTTGTGAGGCCCCTGTTACAACCTCTGGATGTCCATCATGTTTTGGTGCCCACACTTAGCCTCTTCTGCGACAGCCTCTGGTGTCTACCATGTTTGTGGTGTGCCCACACTTTGCAGGTGGTTCTCACTACAGGCTCTACACACTTTGTGCCTTTCTAGTTGTGATTGAGGAGGGGTGTTGAGATTCAGCAATCACACTCACTAAACATCCTCTTTGTATGGAGCTTCAGGGCCAAGGACATGCAGGCTAACCTATCCCATATGCACAGTGGTGCCTACTGCAGTTTTCTACTTTCCTATAAAGCATTGTACTTGCTTCCTTTTCTTAATGCAATGATAGTACTCTTTTCTTTTCAGTGAAGTGTCAGTGTCATTGACCACATACACAAGATTGTGTTTATGAGTCCAAGTCTCAATCTTGGAACCTAATTCACTTGTGTAACAAACAGTGTCTTTGTCTTCTCCATCATGAGTCCACACTTTTCCTTCCATCCACCATAACTCACTGCCATGCTCTAGATCCCGCATCTCTCACAGGTGGGAGGGATGCGGATGGCCGCACGACTGGCTTGGCTTGCAGCTGCCTTCTGGCTTCTTCCACCAATTTTCTCCGTTGCTCCTTGAGCGTGGTTTGTCTGTCCAGGGGCGGGTCGAGTTGTTGCTATTCCTGATTGTGCGACGAGGGGGGTTGTGGGATTATTTCTTCGCTGGTTCTTCTTATGACAAATTCAATGTCAGTGTCCTCCCCCTGCCGGTCGTCTAGCTGCGCCCCTTCCTCAAAGCCGAGTGCATCCGCCTCCTAGGGGTTAGGCCGGCCAATAGCAGGTACTTTTGCTGTTCTTCTAAGCCCATCCTAACCTCCGCAGGTTGGGGTGGCATCTGTAGCCCCGCATGCAGGGCTCTGCATGCGATGCTAAGTTTCTTCTGCACCACCTCCAATAACTCATTTCCCTCCGGTTGGGTTGTGTCCAGTAATGTGTTGAGGAAGGCCTGTTGTTGGGCAGTGAAGGCTATTTGGGCGGCGTCCGCTTTGCTTTCTACCAAGATTTTTTCTTTCTCCACCAAGGCAAGGCGCCGCGCTAGTGCCTTCACCCGTTTCTCATTCTGCGTGGCCCATTCCTCGGCCCTTTTGCTCATTCCTTCCATGCTCTCCCCCTACTTTTGTGCTAGGGTTACGAGCTTCTGCTCTCTTGGGCTGTGAGTTCTTTGCTCATATTCTCTTGCTCTTTCCTCTAGAGGTGTAGTTGATCGGTCATGGACTCGATCTCTTTTCGTTGTTGCTCCCTCTCTTGTCTTCTCTCCTCTTCTTTGGCGTTTAGTTCCTCCATCATTTGCTCAATGGTTGCGGTTTTTGCCTCCAGTTCCTTATATTGCATTAGGAGGAGCTTGTATTCCCGCTGCATTTGCACAAGTTCTTGATTCTCATCCTCAAGCCATTGTTTGTAGCTTTCTTCCATGTCCTCTTTTGCTTTCAATTCATGCTTGAGTTCAAATATTTGACGTTGTTGCATGGTGATGATGCGGGTTTTCTCCAGTTGGAAGGCCGCCGCTGACTCTTTCTCTACCACCAACTCAGCCACCACCATTCTTTTTTCCTCCTTTGCCCTCTCCAATGGGAGAGCAGCTCGGTGACGTATTCGTCGTAACTGGTTGGTGGCATCATTGTTGTGTGGGTGGGAGTGGTTGAGGCCTCCACACGCGGACGCTTCTGGTCTTGCCTCGATTCTGGATCTGCGATCACAGCTGGCCTTTTTGGCCCTGTGGTCATGGTTTCCATGCTCTTCCCTTGGGCCATGTCTTTACTGATGAAGTATTGCATCCAACCCACTAGGTTGGAAATGTCCAAGGTGGTGGGGATGTTAGGGGTGAGCACAGTGGGTTCAGCGGAGGGTGCCATGAGGGTGGGAATAGGATGGAGGTGTGCTTTGTCTTTTCCTTCTGGAACTGTGGGCGGTGCGGGTTCTGGTGCCTGCGTGCTTAGGCCCTTCTTCCCTCGGCTAGTTCCAGGCTTCTGGATCATCTGCCCTGCATTGCTGCTCGATGGACAGGCGTGTGGCCTTGGCCAAGTCCTCCTCTTCCTTTCTTCTTGACTCCTCTTCCTCCTCCGTAACTCTTATTTTTCTTTCCTTTTTGGCCTTTTTGTATTCTTCCTCTAGTTTCTCTTTTTCTTCCTGCTCTTCTCTTCTTCTCCTTTTAGCCTCTTGCTTTGACGCATTTTTAGTTCGCTTGACTTGCTCTATTGTTTCTTCTTCTTCCTACTTCCTCTTCCTTTCTCTTTCCTCGGCCTCCCTGAGGGATTGTCTTTTTGCTTTTTCCAAGTCTTCCTTCTCCTTCCTGCAGCCTTCATCCTGTTTATTTTTCTTCTGCGCTGCCTTCTTCTTGGTTTCCTTAACATGCTTTTTACCTTTCTATTCTTCCCCTTCTTCCTCGGTCTCAGTCCTGTCATTGGACCTCTCCTGGTGTTGATGAGGGGGTGACCTGTCAAGCATTTCCCCCTCCCCCTCTTCTGCATTCTGCGTCTCTTTCACGGCCTCCTGGATGAGCGCTGTTAAGATGCTCCCATAGGCGATGAACGAGGCTTTGGAGGATGCCTTCTTTCTTTCTGCGGCCTTAGATGCTGGGGATTCTCCTTCTGCGGGCATGGTTCCTAAGGCTAGCGCTCTAGCTGCCTGGTTGATGGTTTTGTGCACGTAGCCGTTCCAGTCGACTTTATGCAAGGTATGGACTGCCACATTCTCCAGTATCGGCACAATGATTTGGTGCATCAATGCGTTGTAGCGCTGGCTGGAAAAGAGCGCATGTATGAGTTTCGCCTGCAACCTGGTTTCTGCGTCGGGGATATCTTGGATGCTGATGCCGTCGTTCGTCAGCACGTCCTCCTTCCTCATCCCCAGCATGGCGTACACGTCTCTCTTTTGCTTCTTTTCCATTTTTGGTTCTAGTCCCAATGCCTTTTCCACCAAGACCGGGGTTAAGCGAACCAATACTTGCTTGGCATTCTGTCCCATTTTTGGTTCTAGTCCCAGTGCCTTTTCCACCAAGACTGGGGTTAAGCAAACCAATACTTGCTTGGCATTCTGTCCCCTTCCCACTGTGACGGTGCCGTATTCGTTGTCGGGGTTGTAAGACCTGAGAAATTCCACACAGCTTGTGTGGTCAGGTTCTTGTACGAATCTTTCCAGGTACTTGTTGAAGTTGCAGCTTTCAACGACTCTCCTGGCTACCTCTTCCTTGGCCACTAATCCTTCTATATTATGAATAGTTTGGAATTTTAATTGGTTTTAGGTGCGGCTCTCCAGGGTGATGTTGTACTGTGTTCTCTCCTCTTCCGTGAATGGAAGCCGGTGGGCTCGGTCTTGTTGCGACATTTTTCGTTCCTGTCATAAACCAAAATTTTCATTAGTGCTTTCCACATAGTAATTTGTTGATTGCTGAAAAAGAGAAGCTCTATGCTTTTTGAATGAATTCATTAAGAACCCTTGTAGATTTTCATTTTCAGCCTTTGACTTTTTTCTCGTTTTTCATAATATATGTTTATATGTTTTACTAATTTTGATTTGGTTGGCCTAATTTGATTCACCTTATATGTTTCACTAATTTTGATTTGGTTGGCCTGATTTGATTCACCTCACTCACCTCCTCCCCTTCTAGCTTGAGAAGAATCATTCCTAGGATTTAGGGTCAGAAGGGCAAGGGCGTTTTGGCATGGTGGCGTAGGAGTTACTTGTGAAGGAGCCAATCATAGAACTGGGGGTTGTACTCTAAGTGAGCGTTGCAGTCCAGATCAGAGGGTTGAATCCCCACTTGCATGATGTATGTGAGAACATCTGTTAGGAAGTCACCAAAGTTGACATGGCTAGCAATGTGTAACTCTTCCTCAGTCAACAAGCGGTCGAGGTAGGGATATCCTTTGATGTGTTCTTCCATGGGGCGGCCCCGAAGAGTGGTTGATACTCGATACGAGGTTGGCGCGACATATGTGGGGTCATATTCCACTGTTTTGATAGCGCGGCGCTGCTCACTGTTGGTCATTATGCGGCACCCTTCGACTTCCCATTGTAGCCTAAGAGTGTACCAATGCTTCAGGAATGGGGAGTCAGTATCAGTGAGTTTTGATAACACTGTGATTTCTTGATCAGTGATACAGAAGTGGTTCGCTGATCGTATGATGTGATGAGGCGCTGCTTGATGGCTTGCTCCCTGGATATCTCGCTGTTGAGTAATTCAGCCAGCGGAGCAAGAAGCATTTGCAAATGCAAATTTAAAGGTTTCCCAGGAGCAGGGCATGGTTTGAACTTTAGTTGCAAAGGGTTCCTCCAATAATCCTAAGTCCAAGCAGTCGCGAATGCGAATTCAAAGGTTTCCCAGGAGCAGGGCATGGTTTGAACTTCAGTTGCAAAGGGTTCCTCCAATAATCCTAAGTCCAAGCGGTTGTAGCTTAGTGCTAACGACATGAAGGTGGTATCTAGTCGTTTAATGCATTCCACCACATCATCCTTGGTGTCCTCAGCGAGGTCGACATCTAACACTAAAAAGGATTTGCGTTCATAGGAGGGCGTAAGGCCAATGGGTGGTCGCGGTTTGCTAGAACTAGCGCTAGTGGCAACGACGAGTTGCAGTTGGGTGTGTGCTTGAGTCTATGGTTGAGTTGTTTGGATTATGGGTGGATTAGGAGCAGCCAGGACAGACGGGCTGCTGCATTCAGGGTGGATTTGGGGAGTTGGGTTGACTTGGTCGGGTGATGACTCATGTGATGGAGTCTGTTGTTTGGGCCGATAGGCTTGTGTGACTTTCTTGGGTTTAGGCGTGGATGAGTCAGATGGTTGTGGTTTTTGAGAGCGCTGCGGCGAATGGTTTGGAGGGTTTATGGGACTTGGGTTGATCAAGCTTGAGGGCGACGTATGAGTAGCGCCTTTGGCTGTGTAGGCCTTAGGGATCCACAGCCAGGTGTTGCCCATGTAGTAGCCTTGCGCATGCAAGAGGGTTTTAGGGACCCATCTTTGCTTGATCATGCGGCGCTTGTTGTAACTACGTCCTGGCCTCTTAGATTTAGCGCTTTTGGTTTTATGAGGATAGGAGCGGCGATTCCTAGGTGGCAGTTGCGGCTGCTTAGGCTGCCATTGAGATCTAGGCTGTTGGGCTTTGGGTTTTGCTGTTGCAGGCTGTGATTCATGAAATCTGGGGGGTGGTGGTCGCGCACTACCCCCCTCCTTGGAGTTGGTTATGGATATTTCTACCGGTGGCATTGCGGACAATGGTGAGGTCACGCGGCCCTTACTGAAGGCTGTGACAATGCGAACGTTGCCTATTGCGAGGTGGATGCGCAGTGACTCATAATCAACATTGCAGCGAGTCTACTTTTTGAAAGTTCGCCCCAGCAGCGACTCCGTGCCTGCGTGTTTAGCATTTGGCAACACGTAAAAAACCATTGGAACAGTCTCAAACTTGATAGAAATGGCGGCTCTGCACTTGCCGAGAAGTGCATAGGAATGGGCCCCATATGGGCTTAATTTTGCATTAGTGGGTTGAAGTTGTGGTCTGCCAAGTTGAGTCCAATGATCGTGAGTTAAGACATTGAAGTCTGCTCCCTTGTCGATCAAGGCATTGAAAGCGCATGTTTGTTTTGCAGTCCGTAATATGGAGATATGCGGGCTCTACGGTTTCCTCATCCTTATCATCAACCTCCGTGATTGTGGCCACTCGTACCTTGACAAGCAGTTCTAACATCGGGGGCTCATGCAAAGGATGGGTGGGAGGGTAGTACTTCTTGATACGATAGCCATTGAAGAAGCCTATGCCCTCACCATCTAAGGTCTTAGCTCGTCATTGCTTGTGCGGCTGATCGCACGAACCTTGAAAGGTCCAAGACCTCTAAATTTCATTTTCTACTTGTGCTCCTTAACTGAGTAGAGGAGCACTAAGTCGCCCTGTTTAAAGTTGCGTTGCTTGACATGCTTGTCAAACCAAGTCTTGCGTTGGGCCTTCTCACATATAAGCGCATGGGTGGCTAGAAGGTGAGTCTCTGAGAGGCGCTCGAGTTCGACCAGGCGCTGCGTCCATGCCTCCTTCCTTTCCCATCATTCTTGAAGTGCTATTCTTAGGCTAGGAACAAAGATTTCTAATGGTAGAACTACTTCAGTTCCATAGGTTAGCCTGAAGGGGGTTTGACTGACAACGGTTTTATAAGCTGTGCGGTAGGCCCACAAAGCTGCCATTAGCTTGTTGTCCCAGTTGCTGCGCGAGGCTGAGACCACCTTGGTCACGACATGGATAAGAATCTTATTCGTGGATTCTGCCTGGCCGTTTGCCTAAGGGTATTGTGGCGAGGATTTGCGATGGATAATGAGAAAGGTGGACAGGAGATGTGCTATCACTTCGTTGATGAAGTGCGTGCCTTGATCACTGACCAGTTCGATGGGGCAGCCGAATCGTGAGATCACCTGCTCCCATAAGAACTTGGCAATTGTCCTAGCATCGTTTTTTCGTGTTGCTCTTGCCTCTGCCCATTTCGTGAGGTAGTCCGTGGCCACAATGATGTATTTGGCCTGTGAATACTGGGCCGCAGGACTGATGGGTCCTATGAAGTCAATTTTCCATTTTTCGAAGGGTTGTCGTGCGATAACAGGGGTCAACTCCATCTGATCCTTGCGAATAGGAACTTTTGTCTGTTGACACTCGTCACAATGCTTGACGAATCGGGCTGCATCGCGAAAAAGCGTGGGCCACCACAGTTGGATTGCAACACTTTTCGTGCTGTCGTGTCTCCGCTAAAATGCCCTCCAACTGCACTGTGTGCTTCGAGAGCACATCGTGCATCTCATGTTCGCATATGCATTTGCGCAGCAATCCGTCTTGCCCCAGCCTGTAGAGTTGGCCTGCGATCAGTTGATAGGGCTGGATCTTAAGGATTAATCGCCTAAGTCGGGCTTTTTCTATTGGTCAATCAGGTAGTCCGTGTTCAAGCACTTGGACTATATCATTCGCCCAATATGGCATTATATTAGCCTTGAATAAATCTCTCTCGCTGGACAGGGTAAAGAGATGGGCGTCGAGTAATTCATCAACAATGCCTTGTCCAGTGGCCTCTCCCATGGGAATGCGCGACATATGGTCAGCCATGTAGTGTTGTTTTCCTTTTTGTACAACCACAGAGAAATTGAGTTCAAAGAGCAGAAGGAGCCACCGAGCTATGTGTCTTGTAGCGCAAGGTTTGTTTACGAGATAGAGCAGGGCTTGATGGTCCACAAAGAAGGTAAAAGGTATGGCCAATAGATAGTGCCGAAATTTCTTCACAGTAAACACCATGGCTAACCCTTCTCTTTGTGTCATTGAGTAGTTCATCTTCGTCTCAGTGAGTTGTCTGCTAGCATAGTTCAGTACGAACCGCCGATAGTACCCCGTATGGCCTAGGAAGCATTGAACTCGTAGTTGATTGGGGGTGGAAGGTCGACAATAACCCTGACTTTCAAAAAGTCCGTGGCAATGCCGTTCTTTGACACCAGGTGCCCTAAGATGCATCCATGCTTTACCCAAAACTGGCACTTTAAGGGGTTCAAGGAGAGACAATATAAGTGACACCGCTTAAAGACTGTGCGGAGTTTGTCTAAGAGTTCGGTCCAGGTCGAGTGAACACAGAGGTCATCGACAAATACTTCCAACTCCTTGCGAAGCATGTCTTTAAAGATGGTGCACATGAGGCATTGGAAGGTGGCAGGGGCATTAGTCAACCCGAAGGGCATGAGTATGTAAGCAAAGATGCCCCACTTAGTGGCGAAGGCAGTCTTGTGCCTGTCCGTAGGATGCACTTGCACCTGGTTGTACCCTGAGAACCTGTCCAAAAAACTGTAGGCTTCCTTGCCCGCCACTCTCTCAAGCATGTGCTTGGTGTACGGTAATGGATAGTTGTCCCTCTTAGTAGCAGCGTTCACCTTCTTGTAATTGATGCACACTTAGATTTTTTCATTCTTCTTCATCACAATGACTATGGGTGACACCCAGTCTGTGTGTTTAATTTCGTAAATGAATCCTGCTTTCATCAGCTTATCAATCTCCTCTTTGGAAGCATGAGCATGTTTTGGATTCATAGGGTACGGTCACTGCTTGACTGGCATCGCGTCTGGCATCATGGGTATGTTGTGAGTCACGACACTCGGATCTACCCCCTTAAGCTCATCTAAGGACCAGGCGAGCACGTCTATGTACTCTCGCAAGAGAGCGACAAGACTCGTTTCTTCTTCCTCAGTCAAGTCATCGGTAATGAATACCAGTCGGGGTGTTTCCCCTTCCTGGGCTAGGTTCATCTCCTTGGTCCCTCAATTGGTTCGCTCGTTTGCCCTTGATGCTTGGCACCTAACAGAACTACTACCCTATCCCCTTTTGTGAATTTCATAAATCGTTTAGGGAGGTCCTGTGATTTTCGTTGTTCTTCCATTTGCGTATCCTTGGGTTGTTTTGCCTTTTTCTGCCTTAATCATCTGTGCCTCAGATGGACGGGTAGATCCCCCTTGGTGCGTCTAGCCGTAGGCGGCCTAGGGATTTTTGGATCACTATCCGAACTAATCTCTGACTCAGAGTTGAACTCCCTGCTGTCGCTAGAAGAGGTGGTCTCCCTTGGTGGGCGCAGTTCGGATGACGACTCTGTCCTAAGCACTAATGTCGTTCTTGGCTGGGCTAGGCCTGCTTGCTTAAGATCTATGGCCCCTATGTGTTCCAATTAGGCACAATCACATTCCATGTGCATAACTCCTTGCTCTATCCTGAAGATACTCTTTTTCTGTGGCTTGGAGTCTGCTCGTATTTGCTCTATTTCTTGCCCCTCAGTGTCGTAATCCACTGTGTCTACCTCATCCTCGCTTCGTCACTGAGGGATTGGCAGTCTTCGTATTCATCATGAGAGTCCTCTCTGTCAGACTGCTCGTCATCTCCTAGGGCTTGGTATATCTCTTGTCATTGGTCAGGAACTAGGGCCCAATTATACATGAGGTTTAAGTCATGCACACTGGCTACTATCATTTCTAGTAACTCCTCTTTTTAGAGTCTTGATGCTGATGTTTTTGGAGATTCTCCTTTCAAAGCAGAAAGGCCCAGCAAACCCTTCCGCTTCTTCCTTGCAGTTGATGGGCACGACATGAGCTATAGCTCAAATAGTCTTGAGTTTTTCCAAAAAGGTACATTGCCACTTGGATTCACCCAGGAGATCCTGGAGTGGTTTGAAGTTGGTAGCTGGATTGCTAGCTAGTTTGTCCGTTAAGTATTCCAGCATCTCCTAGAGTTCCCTTTTGTTGGTTGGGACTTGGAAGTTGAAAGGTTTAGGTTTCCCCCGAAGGGTTCCTGCCATCATGCAGACTAGTGCGGAGGGTGTGTCGTTAGACTTGCCGATTGTTTTGATGGCTTGCTCATATACCTCGTGATCAGAGAACAGCAAGTCGATTGTAGTGAGAACGTGCATCCAATCCTGCTCGTCCTCTGGGCATGGGATATACTTGGTCAAGGGCCCATAGGAGCTCTTGACCTGGGTGTTACCCTTAAGCATAGTAGAGATGGCATCTAAATCGACCGGTGAGGTCTCCCAAGTGTCTATCTCTATTCTCACGGCGTTCGTTCTATTGCCAAGGAAGATCAAGCCGTTACCCCAATCTTTGATGACTCTAGCGTTGCGCATCCAGGGTCAGCCTAACAGGATATCGTAGTCCACTCCCTTCATGACTATAAAGTCCACAAAGAATAGGACACCTACGATCTTCACTAGTCAATTCTTAAGCACCCCAAATGGCTTGACTCTCATACCGTTTGCTAATGTGACATTGATCTTAGCAGTTTCGACAGGCAGGTTTTTCCAAGTCTGAAGCACCGCGTGGCTAAGCACACTAACCCCAGCTCATGTGTCCACGATCCCCTTTCTCGTTGTATCGCCTAGGGCTAGAACCGGTAAGATCGTATGCATCTCGGAACCTTCCCAGAAGGCATTGACGTGTAAGGATTTAGGCATAGAGTGCAGCGTCAAACTTGGTATTTGCATCTCTACATCATGGTCATGAGGGTCTGCCATGACCTGCTCTCGTGACCCTTCAACCCACTGCTTAAGATCCTGCCATAGGGTGGGATGCTGCCTAAGCAGATCGCCTAGGCTAAGTGTTACAGGGGTAGTCACCAATGTGGTCAGAGATCGTTGGATGCTCGTCTCTCTCCTAACCTGGATCGTCCTGACCAATGGCCGTGCTGATCCGCGGTTTTGTAGCACCAAGGCTTGGCCTTAGCGGCACTGCTTGTGGTGCAGTTGCTTCTCCTGACTTTGGTTGAGGAGATGAGGTTGGTGTACTTATGCTGGAGAGGTCATCGATTTTGTCCTCTATACTAGGCTCGGTGTCTTTTAGATGCTCTTGAGTCTCCTTCATCCATTCCTTCACTTTTTCTATGGCCTCTAACTGTCGCTTCGGATGCGGGTATTCCCCTACCTTAGCGCTTTCCTTTTCATTCGTCTTAGGTGCTGAAGTCTCTACCTCTGTGTTAGAGACCTTCTTTCCAGCAGGCAGAGTTGTAGCACTCTCCGTTTTTAGTGCGATTTTAGCTTCCGACCTTTTCTTCTTCCACCTGCGACTTTTCTTCCCTATTGAAGCTACGTCAAGGTTGCTAGGTCCTGGCAGTGATATGCTGGCTTGCTTTGTCTGGGCACGTGTCATGACCTATAATGAAATTGGTGTTGTCTCCCCATCGAGGTTCTCGACTCCAAACAGCCCCAATGGGATAGATAGTATGTTGGCTGAGCTAGAAGACGGCTTTCGCTTTGGGCAATCAATGAAGAGATGAGTGATTTCACACTCAGCACACCTTTGGTCAGCCTTGTCTCTGTTTTGCTGCTCCCTTTCAGGGTAGCGTGATGAGACATGACCTGGGTGACCATAAGTCTGCGTCTGCCCTCCTAGGCCTCTACCTCGTCCTCTTCCTAATGCCATCACCGACATGGGGTGATAATCCATGAGGACAGCATTGCCCTCATCGTCCTGCGAGATGTAAGGGCATATGTAAGCTTCTTCCTCATTTGGTTCTTCCACATAGTGGATTGGCACATCACTTGATGCCAGGAGGCATATTCCACGGTGGATTCCGTGCCACGGTGGATTCCGTGAGGTTTTACGGTGGATTCTGTAAACTTAGATGACCGGGGCTCATACACAAAGAGGATTCTTTGTGTGAGAAGTTGATGGGGACGCCTGTCCTTTTCGGGCATTTCATTAATTTAGTGTGTACATGGGTGATTCCATAGCGGGTGATTCCGCAAAATGCATATTAAATTAATAAACGTTTATGAGTTTAGAGTGCACACTCGTAATAAATTAAGGTTAGGATTTATTTCTAACCAGTTGATTTATTTATGTAGCTGAAGACTGCTAGGTATTCACTTTTGTCGGTTTAATTGTATTATTTTACTAACGATTGTGAATGCTTCAGTTGATGTGTAGAGATAGCAGCAGTGGCGGAGGAAAGCATTGGAGTTTAGCGAGTATTCGACCTTTGGACTATATTTTGATAGGCGCCACGCCTATATTTTGTTATGTCTATAGAGACATCGATTATTGATTATTATTTTGTATGCGCCTATGTGCACGGATATGTTATTTCTATTTGGACATTGAGATTGGGCGTGCTAGACTCTATGGGCACCGTCCATTAGCTTTACTTTCCTATTTTTGTAGAAAGCAAACTCAAAAGCTAAAAGCTTGTCATATTTTTGTAATTGGGCTATTATTGAGCATGAAGATTGGAAATATATATTAAATACATGCTTTGTGAAGCGCTCACACAAGGCATGGGGGAGATTGAACCCAATTTGTCTCTTGCCTCTTGTCGTGCATGCTTTTACATGGGTTTTTGTGCAAAAAGGTAGAGTACTTTGTTCTTGGGGACCTTCCGGGATTCACCACGTGAGCTATCCGCGACCGATCTGCTCACCAGTGGTATCAGAGCGGAGCAGAGATCAAGAGCTTCCAATCGCTACCAATCTCGGGCGAAGGCGGAGCTCCAGGAACAAACGGGCTCTACAGTCAATCTCGTCGCGAACCATCGATACAGGCAGACTTCTGGCGATCAAGAACCCCTGTTTCCACTGTCAGATCGCGAAGGACCAAGCTCTGCAGGCGGAGGACCACACAATCATCTCCATCAACAAGTTGTTGAAAACCAGTGAGAAAGCTCTTAATCCTCTTCACTAAAAGCTTAATTACAAAGCTTTAAAAGCTTAAAAGAAGCTTAAGCTTCTCCAAATCATCTCGAAACATCAGAAGACCCCCCGAAATTGTCGCGCGGCCAAAAAACGCCCCCCCCCTCACGAAATCAACGACGGCCTGTTTAGTCCACCATTAAGCTATTAAGCTTAATTACCCAAGTCAAATTAAGCCAAGTTCTGCAAATCACACAAGACAAGGAAGTCCACAAACTCCAGGTCCTGCGCTATCAAAGTCAAGTTCAGCAAGTCGACGGTAATCAAGTTCTGCAAGTCGGCCTAAGTCTAGCAAGTCAACAACTCTGCAAGTCTGCTAAGTCTGCAACTCTGCAAGTCAGACTAAATCAGAACTGACTAGTGCTTAAAACTCCTAGAAGACTTGTTCCTATGCAAAAACTCTGAACTGGAAAGTTGTTCGCAGCAAGTTGTTCTACCTATCTACAAGTTCCTTGAAGTACTTTCAGCAAACGGAGACAGAAATATTGCAGAATTTTTGAAAATTGAAGAAGAAATACCCAAAAATACATAGCCTTGTAACCCCAAATTTGAGCTACGCTCATCCCGCTAACTGATTTTGAGTGAGAAAGGTTTGTTGAGTTTTACAGGATGACTACCCCACATATGGATGATCCTATGGCTGAAGACGACCTACCCGAGCCTACCATGGAACAAAAGCTGGATCTAATCATGCTACAATTGGAAGAAGAGCGAAGAGCTAGGCAAGCCTTGCAAGCGCAATTGACAAAGCTACAAGGAGCGTCCACCGACAAAGAAGAACCTCAAGCTGAAGATTTGATTCGCCGTACCATCGACGCCACTCTTGAAGCACAAACCATTCGCAAGGAATCCAAGATAAGTAAACGAAGTTTCAAGTTCCGCACTTTCAATGGCATAAGAGAAGGAAAGACTGTTTTATCATTCATTAGCCAGTTTGATGACTATTTCCATGAGGAAACTTATCCCGAAAAAGATAAAATCAAGTGTGTTACTAATCATCTGATAGACAGAGCATCACTTTGGTGGACTGTAGTCCGCAAGAGCATAGAATGTCCTGCTACATGGGAAGATTTCAAGAAGAAGTTCATGCAAAATTTCCTTCCACCGCAATTTCATGAGAAGGCTATCAAGCAATGGGATTTACTTCAACAGCGCGATCGTGAGCCTATTCCACAGTATACAGAGCGTTTTTGGAATGCACTCCTACAGCTACGCATGCTTGAAGACGTACCAGAGACGACGCATAAGCGGAAGTATATGTCTGGACTTCTTGGACATTACTACGCTGAAGTGAACATGTTCAAGCCTGCTACCCTTGAAGACGCCATCTCCTTAGCTCACGACACTGAAGATAAGTTACGCGGAAGAGACAGACGACCACAGCAATTCCAAGCCAACGGTAATTATGGATCTAAACAATTCAATTCCAATTTTAGAAGGTTTAATCCAGGTCGTTTCTCATCACCATCTTTCCGCAAGAATTGGCCTAAACCACCTGCATTACCATTCAATGTCAATCCAAATCATAAGCCTATTCCACAAGCAAATCCAAATATACCCAGACTACCAGCCATTGCAAATAATGTAACCAAAGCCAAGCCAATAGTATGCTACAAGTGTCACCAGCCAGGGCATCTCGCAGCAAATTGTCATTCAAAGAAGCCATCAGCACATATCAACTACCTTGGAGCTATGGACGAAGATGAGCATGAGAATATGCCAGATTTCACTGAAGCAGAAGATGATCCTACTACTACTTTCGACACTTTACCAGGTATGCCTACCTCACATTCATTGTTGACTATGAAATGTATGGTGCATGGAAAAGAAAGAACTATATTGCATGATGACGGTAGTACCCATGACTTTATTTCAGCAAAATTGGTAAAGGAATTAAAATTGCATATTGTACCTACGCATTATCGCATAAAAGCTGCATTTTTAGGCACTAGGTACAATGGCACACAAGAAGTACAAGATTTAGAAATTCAAATTGGTCCATATATTGAAAGAAGAAATTTCTTAGTTGTTCCATTACAGTCAAGTGACATTATTTTAGGAATGCCATGGAGACACCAGCATAATCCAAACATAGATTATTCTACGCACATAATGAATATTAATTTTCAAGGAAAATCTATTACATTATTTGGTATGCATGCATCTCATATTTTTCCACTGCTTTCGCATACTCAAGCAAAACGTGCACTACGCAAGAATACTAAATCATATCTCATTTGGGTGAATGAATTGCACGCAAAGGAAAATCATATGCACCCTAGGCATAAGGAATTTCTTGCATATTTTAAGGACTGTTTTGCAGAAGACCTACCACCAGGTTTACCTCCATCACGTCCAGAAGACCATAAGATTGATCTAATTCCTGGCACGCAACCACCTTGCAAAGCACCATATAGGCACAATCAAATAGAGCAAAAAGAAATCCAGAGTCAAGTTGAAGAATTACTAAATAGAGGCTTAATTCGACCTAGCAGTTCTCCATTCGGTGCACCTGTACTCTTAGTCAAGAAAAAGAATAATACTTATCGTATGTGTATTGACTACCGAGCATTAAATAAGATCACTGTAAAGAATAGGTATCCTATACCTAGAGTTGATGACCTTATGGACAAACTGCAAGGATCTTCTATATTTAGTAAAATTGACCTTAAGTCTGGATATCATCAGGTGAGGTTAGATAGATCCGATATATTTAAGACTGCATTCAGAACACAGTTTGGCCATTACGAATTCTTAGTCATGCCATTCGGATTAACTAATGCACCTGCTACCTTCAGTGGAATGATGAACCGTATCTTTCTGAAATATCAATATTGTGTGATTGTTTTCTTTGATGATATTTTAGTGTTCAGTCAAAGTGAAAAAGAGCATTATGAGCATTTATCATTAGTTTTTCAATTACTGAAAGAAAATCAATTGTTTGCAAATCCTGAAAAGAGTGAATTCTTTAAGACAGAAATAGAATATCTAGGTCATATTGTATCAAAAGAAGGAATAAAAGTTGATCCTAAGAAAATTGACGCAATATTGCATTGGCCTATTCCTAAAAATGTACATGAATTACGCTCATTCCTTGGTCTTGCTAGTTTCTATAGGAAGTTTGTACGTAATTTCTCATTACTTGCTTTACCATTAACAAAACTTCTTAAGAAAGGAATTGTTTACCAATGGACTGAAACTCAGCAGAAATCCTTTGATTTACTGAAACGTGCATTAACCAATGCCCCTGTTCTACAATTGCCTGACTTCAATAGACCATTCTTTCTAGTTGTGACCGATGCTAGCGGATCAGGAATAGGAGCCGTATTAATGCAAGACAACCATCCAATAGCATATTCTAGTTCTAAGCTGAAACCCTCTGAGCTCAAATATTCCACTTATGACAAAGAACTCTTAGCAGTTGTACAAGCATTAAAACAATGGAAGCATTATTTAATGGGTTCAGAATTCATGATAAAGACTGACCAGCAAAGCATTAGACATCTACTTAGCCAACCCCAAATTTCTGACCGTCATATCAAATGGGCTTCATTCATTCAAAGTTTCCATCCTATCATTCAATACCAACCTGGAAAAGAAAATGTAGTTGCTGATGCATTGAGTAGAAGACCTGCAATTCATAATATTTCTATCATATCTTTTGATTCTTTGATTGCTATGAAAGACATATATCACCAGGACATTACTTTTTATTCTGATTGGCAAAAATTAGTTCAAAATAATTTCATTCCTGTTGATTCATTGTCATATAATGATGGATTTATGTTCTTTGAAAAGAGACTGTGTGTTACTATTCCATTCCGATCTTTTGTTTTGAATGAAATTCATTGTCCCCCATATCAAGGTCATAGAGGTATCATTTCTACATTACGCATGTTAACTGAAGATTTTTATTGGCCGCATATGGATGCAGATGTATCTAATTTCGTTTCTGAATGTTTGATTTGTCAAAGAATAAAGAGACATCATGGTAAATAGTATGGATTATTAATGCCTTTGTCTATTTCATCTAAACCTTGGGAACATATTTCTATGGATTTCATTACTGGTTTACCAAACACTAAATCTAACCATGACATGATTTGGACAATTGTAGATAGATTTAGTAAGCAAGCATATTTCATTGCATGTAAGAAAACTTTAACAGCATCACAAGCAGCATAATTATTTTTGAAAACTGTTTTTACTAACCATGGATTGCCAAAAGTGATTATTTCAGATCGAGATTCTAGATTTTGTAATAATTTTTGGATTACACTGTTTGCAAATCTAGGCACAAAGATTGATTTCTCATCTGCATTTCATCCAGAAACAAATGGACAAACAGAAGCCACAAATAGCACCATTCTAGATCTTTTACGTGCATACACTATCTCTAAACCTCAGACATGGGATACTCATTTACATTTATTACAGTTTGCATATAACAATACGCCGCACACATCTACAAAGAAAGCACCTTTTGAAGTTATTTATGGATATAGATTATCTATACCTGTTGCATCTTTGTCTAATAGAATTCAGAGTGCTGATGATATTGCTACTATGCATAACAGTATTTTTGATGAGGTTAAGGATATGATTGCTAAAGCCCAACAATCATATACCAAACAAGCCAACAAGAAAAGACAAGCCATGAATTTCAAAGTTCATGATTATGTTTGGCTTAGAATAGAAAAGCGTAGACTGCAAAGTGTAGATAGACATCCAGTTGTCAAATTAGCTCCTAGATTCTATGGACCATTTAGAATTATTCATAAGATTAATGATAATGCATTCAAGTTAGAATTGCCATCTCATTGGAAAATTCATAATACATTTCATATTAGTTTATTGAGACCATTTAGAGGCCAATTACCTATCCACCCTGTTTATGAAAACCCACCTTTATTAGAGGAAGAGACTGAAATACTTGAACCAGAAGCCATCATAGACACCGACTACATGACCACTAGAACTGGCCGAAGGTATTCTAGATATCTAGTAGAATTTAAGAACCATCCTGTAGAGGAAGCACAATGGATGCATGCTAGAGACTTAAATGCTTTCCCCACTCTGTTAGCTCCACATTGAGCTAATAGCAATTGAGGTCAATTGCTATCCCACCCCGGGGGTATGATGCCATGAGGCATATTCCACGGTGGATTCCGTGCCACGGTGGATTTCGTGCCACGGTGGATTCCGTGAGGTTTTACGGTGGATTCCGTAAACTTAGATGACCGGGGCTCATACACAAAGAGGATTCTTTGTGCGAGAAGTTGATGGGGACGCCTGTCCTTTTCGGGCGTTTCATTAATTTAGTGTGTACATGGGTGATTCCGTAGCGGGTGATTCCGCAAAATGCATATTAAATTAATAAACGTTTATGAGTTTAGAGTGCGCACTCGTAATAAATTAAGGTTAGGATTTATTTCTAACCAGTTGATTTATTTATGTAGCTGAAGACTGCTAGGTATTCACTTTTGTCGGTTTAATTGTATTATTTTACTAATGATTGTGAATGCTTCAGTTGATGTGTAGAGATAACAGCAGTGGCGGAGGAAAGCATTGGAGTTTAGCGAGTATTCGACCTTTGGACTATATTTTGATAGGCGCCACGCCTATATTTTGTTATGTCTATAGAGACATCGATTATTGATTATTATTTTGTATGCGCCTATGCGCACGGATATGTTATTTCTATTTGGACATTGAGATTGGGCGTGCCAGACTCTATGGGCACCGTCCATTAGCTTTACTTTCCTATTTTTGTAGAAAGCAAACTCAAAAGCTAAAAGCTTGTCATATTTTTGTAATTGGGCTATTATTGAGCATAAAGATTGGAAATATATATTAAATACATGCTTTGTGAAGCGCTCACACAAGGCATGGGGGAGATTGAACCCAATTTGTCTCTTGCCTCTTGTCGTGCATGCTTTTACATGGGTTTTTGTGCAAAAAGGTAGAGTACTTTGTTCTTGGGGACCTTCCGGGATTCACCACGTGAGCTATCTGCGACCGATCTGCGCACCATCACTCACTGGATGGGTCACGTAAGGACCAGGTGGTCTGGGTATGCCAGTAGGGTTTATGTCCATCCTTAGAACAGCTGGCTTAATGTCGTTAGGCGCAGGAAGGGCTAATGGGGCTTCCCTTCTGAAGAATGGCTACGGCCTGTTTACTAGGTGTAAGGTTGGCCGTAGGGTTGCGAATACGGAAGTCTTCTTGGTAATCTACAATGCATGACGTCATGACCGAACCTACCGCAGTTAGCACAAGGTCTTGACCTAGGGTCTTGACACTCGGCTGGCAAATGGTTTCCCCCACAGTACACGCATTGGACGTGTGGGTGCGTTGGTCGTCTCAACATGTCTTGCAACCTAGCTAACACCATCTTTACATCAGCCAAGTCTTGGTTCGTCTCGATGGCCTTCCCCTTATCTTGGGATGATGGGACCAATCTCTCACTAGAGGCTGATGCTCTCTCTGAGCTTCGTGAGTTGGTCTCTTCTAGGTTCACGCTCCTAGAGCTCCGCTCCTTCAGCTGATCATCGACTTTGATGGCTTCCTCAAACACTCTAGCTAGCGCGTCTCGCTGCAAGCTCGAATTGCCTGCCAAAGCCTTATATAACTCCTCATCGCGAATTTCGCTGATGAATACAGTCAAAACTGCTCTTTCAGTTGGTCGCTCGCCTATAGGGATCCTCGTGAAGAGACTCCTCACGTGGGTTACGTAGTCGTGAATGTCCTCCTTCTCTCTCTGCTTGACGTTCATCAAGCGTACTAGTAGATTGTCGGAGTATCCAGGCTCTGCAAATCTCTTAATGAAGAGATCCTTGAGGCCACTGAAGTTGGCTCGTTCTGCGGCATCTAGGCTTGTATACCAAGTCCTTTCCTTGTCACATAAGCAGAACCCAAACGCTTGAGAGCATTGAGTCAGGTCGTTGAGGCCGTTGGCTTCACAGACTTGTTCAAACTACTCTACAAAGCTGTATGGATCGTTGTGGGGTTGGTATTTGTTGAGTTGCTTGGCAACGATAGGGATTTTAGACTGGCTCTTTGAGCCTTGGTTCGCTCCTAATCCTACGAGCAGAGATGTCGCTAGTGCGGCAGCGCTTTGCTGTGCTGCCGTGTTATCTAGCAGCCGCTTCATGAGAAGCTCGCTCAACGTCAAGTCTCCTTCTAGGGCTCTCTCGTGATATGTTCGATTTCTTCCTGCTAGGTTCAGCACTCCCTGCACCTCATGCAACTCTGTGCTTTGCCTTTGGCTCCTAGCCTACTGGTCCCTATTGTGTTCGACTATGCTTTGCAAAGCCTTGCGGGCTAGTTTCCTCTCTTCTTCTAGGTCTGTGATGATAGCGTCTGCTGTCCTGCTGGGGTGCTCATACCGGGCGAGTGCATCGTAGCTGCTGACTAGCTGGCTGAATAGCCTCCGGGAAGACGTTCAAGTCGAGTTCCTCATTAGACCTATGGTCTAAGCCTTCTTCTGCCATAGTCGTGTTGTTGTGCTACGCCAAGCTGTTGATCAGGTTGAGTGGATTTATCAGATCCACGTCGTTGACGCCACCTGCTTGGTCCTACTTCGCACGTCGATGGTTTTTCTACGTCTTGGGTCCTCTCCTACTGGTGGGTTCCTTGAGTGGTTTATCTGAGTGAGTTCCTTCAGTTATTGAATACAATTCTTAATTTATGGTCACTCAGCGTGCGCGTCGCTCCTAGTACACTTGTGCTCAACCAGGCTTTCAATTTCTTTAGATGCATTTAAGTGCGGAAATTCAAGGTGAGTGCAGCAAATAGCCTCGAAGCGTCTTAGGCACTCTTGCTTTGTTTTTGGGCCTAATAGGCTTGTTGGTCAATTTTTTGGCCGCCTTGATAGGGTTTAGGGTCTTTCTAGTATGTTGCCTCATTTGTTCTTGGCCAATTAGGTTTTAACTGCTCAGCGCTTGGCATCTAGGTCTCTGGGTCTCGCTGCTACCTACTTCAAGCTGCCAAGCAGCTGCTCCCTATGATTCCGTCTATTCCAAGTGCCAGAATCGACTTCTGAGCGTCAGAAGGACTTTAGACAGTTTGCGCTCTTGAGCTCCAGCCGGGTCAGGTCAAATTTCTAAGAATTTGATAAAAATTTCCACTCGGCCCAACTGGTCCAAATTGCAGGGTCCGAGTGGGTCACTCGAACAGGCCGAGGTGCATGGGTCGAGGGTCGAATTCGGCACTTGGATAGGGTAGGCTTGGATGGGTTGGCTCGGACGGCGGGCCGAGTGGTCAATTCGGACAAGGTCACTCGAACGGGCCGAGGCACTTGGGCCGAGGGCCAAGAATGACACGTGGCCGAGGGCCAAATTGGTCGATGGTCCGAATGGTCGACTCGGACAGGCCGAGTAGGTGGGCCGAGGGCCGAATAGGGTTTCAGGCTGAGTGGGCTGAGCGAAAAAAGGGCCGAGGGCCGATTCTGGGACTCGGTCCAGAAGTGATTGTTCGGACGGGCCGAATGCGGCGCAAAGTCGACAGCGAGAGTTTGATTTCGGTCGTTTCTTGCGATTTACTCAATCGTATCAAGCACAAACCTCCAGATCCTATCTAGGGGTGTAGGGGAAGGGATTCATATACCTGGATAGAGCGGTAGGCTCGTTAATGGTGCGATCGGATCAAATCAGGCGATAACTCTCTCTCTCTCTCTCTCTCTCTCTCACTGAAATGGTCACAAATGAGCTCTACCTTGGCCTCTTGGCTCTTATGCCCCTTTCCGGGTATGGTGTTGATGCCCCCAATCACTCACTTGCCAATCTTAGGCATCGCAAGCGAGCTTTTTGCCAAGTTTTGCACGATTTTTGCCCTGTTTTGCCCTGCTTTGCAACAGTAAACCCTACCCCTCTCCGGTGCGATTTCCTAATCCTAACCTACTCTAAATGCAACAAGAATCGAAAGCAAAGAACTAAAATAATTTCTCCATGTTTCCCAATCATCAAACAAACAAAATATACCAAAATACTTACTTGTTTTGAAGATCAAAAACATCCAAACTTCCTACCTATCTCAAGCTCTGTTTCGGAGACAAATCCCTTACTTCGATGCTCGATATGAGGCGTGCAAGTGCTCGAGCTTGAATTCGTTGGTCCCGGCAATGGAACCAAAATGTGGGAGCTTTCGCTCAAATGCCAAGACCCACGGACCGCTTATTGTTTCAAGCATTCCAAGCGAGCTCTAATGGCTATCTCTCACCTAGTCGACACGCCGTCGATCCTATGAGTGTAGTGAGCTTACCTTGATGCCGATACGAGTTGCCTCCTCTCACACACACACTGGTAGCTCCACGATCCTAGATGCGAGCTCAAGCATCCTCAAGCCTCTTCCATCTCCAAGCTCCATCCTCCATAGCCGCACGCACAAGAAAAGAGAAGAGAAGAGAAGAAGAGAAGAGGAGATGGTGAAGAGCTTCACCCTCTTGATCCCTCACTCTCACACACTCACTCCCTCACACTCTCACACTCCCTCTCTCAAGAGCACACACAAGCAAGAAGATGAGGAGAAGAGAAGAAGAAGAAAACTCTTGTTGCCACACACCAAAAGAATGAGCTCTCATTCAATTTTTGAACTTTATGTATACAAACCCTAAAATCTTATGGGCACCCATCCCTTTTTTACATGACCGGCCCTTGTGGCAAGGTCTTTTTTCCATTTCCCTCTTCTAGCCTTATGCCTCTAGCCTACACTCATCTGGTATTTTACAATTAGCATAGGAGGGAGCCTGGCACTCTTTTACAAGAGTTTTTCGAGTTTTTTGAGGGGCCCTTCATTTAAAATTGCACTTTTTGCCCCGGCTTGGTTTTGGAGGTCGCATGCGTGTCTTTGCTCTTTTTCCATGTTTTTTTATGCTTTTTTCTTCTTTTTTCCGCCATCTCGACCTGGGCCATCTCCATTTGGGGTTAACATCTCACGTCCTTTCTGATCCCATATTTTCTAAGCTTTGATTTGTCATATTTTCATAGAACCTTAACACATATTATATTTCTTTTTCAAAAGGTACACTATTTCTATCATTGCCATTTATCTAAAATTTTCCATCCACTTCTCACGTCTTCTAAATAGTACATTGCTATTTAATTTAATTTAATTTCTTCTAATTTTAATTAACTCATATTGGTTTTCCATCATCATTAATAGTTTTCTTAGTCAAATTTCTTTTGCATATGTAGAAAGTTATAAATTTTACTATAGTTTTAGCTTTCGTCAATTAATACGAATAACTCAAATTTGTTAAAAATGACTCTTGAATCTATTATACTTTCACTTTGATTTATCCATCGAACACTTCATTTTACTAAATCATTGACGATAAAATTTTATTGATAAATTTTCCATCATTTTCTTTAAAATCTCATTAGTAATTTATGTAGCATTTTCTCTCATACAACAATTTGATATTGAGTCATCCACATTTCATTTAATTATTATTTAATAATGATTCTATTTGAGTTTTATTATTTTAATGATAATTTTATTTTAATTTTACTAACATTTGCCTAAGTATTTTAATTATAAATTAATGTTTAAATTCGATCAATGCTTTACTTAAGTATTATTATTATTTTATTGGTAAATTTTACTTTAAAAGTCTTAATTATTACTTAAATAAATTAAACTGCTAATCTTTATGATTAAACTATTAGCATTTTTCTCTTTTACGAAAAAATAACACTTTTCTTTAATTTACTCACCCCATTTATGAGTTTTCTAAGAATATTTTTATTTTTCATTACTTAAAATTAATGGATTTGTTATGTTATTATTTTTATTCATTATTATGTTTATAAATTCTTTCCTAATTTAATATTTGACTATGCTAGAATGTGAATTATATTATAACAAAGCAAGAGAACAAAAATGTGGCTATTATCTAGAGCATTCACATGTGCACTTGCATCATTTTGGTGGTCGATGATGGACCTATAGTGGTCGAGGGACTCATGACATCCAATGATCTTCTTGATGCGATTGAGAAAGGGGGGTGAAGGATTAGAAAAGAGAAAAATGGTTTTTGCATGTGTGGTATGGAGTGAATTTCTCCTTTGATCCCAATATAATATTCGCCTTTGTGAGATTATTCTCCACATCAAAATTTTCTCATTTGCTTATGTCATTCTCTCTCGCTTTCTCTTTTGTCTTTCTTCCTCTCTCTCTCTCTCTCTCTCTTTCTCTACATGTTTGCTCTCTTTTTCTCTCTTTCTCCCTATTCTCTTTGTCTCTTTCTCCCAAATCTCTTTCTTTCTCTCTATTGTATTGATTCTTCTCCTCTGTGTGTGTGTGTGTGTGTGTGTGTGTGTGTGTGTGTGTGTGTGTGTGTGTGTGTGTGTGTGTGTGTGTGTGTGTGTGTGTGTCACAAATACTCAAGATTTGGTAGCCTCATACTTCTTATTTTTATATCCATCCTAGGAGGGTTTTAATAACGGAGAAAGGGTGGATTTGTCAAGGTTTTGAGGGGAGGAGCGGGGGTACTGCTATCACATGGGGGAAGGGTTGGATTACCATGTGAAGATGAGGAGGGGGAGATGGAGAAATATGATGATGAAGATGGAGATAGGGAGTGGGGGGGGGGGAGGATTTGTCCAGTAGTAGGGGGGAGTTGGGGGGACATGCCCCAATGATTTGGGGGGTTGGGGGGGATGATTGGGAGAGGGAAACTCTTCAAGATGGTAGCCCATTATTATGGGCCACTTTCCCCCCATTTTATCTTCTTTTAAATCACCCCATTTACTCAACTAACATTTGAGCCTTTTGTTAAAGATCATATTCAAATAATAACTTACTTATTACCTTAATATACAAGTTAGGTTGTGTATGATATTTTCCCAAGTTTTCATTGTTCCTATTCCTTAGTAGTGAGTTGGTTCATGCACGAATTTTAAGTATTTTCCTCGATATGCTTTTGCAATCTTGTAGTTTTGGAGTTTGTGTGCATACATCTAGTATATTAACAATGATGCAACTTGGAGTTCAAAGCGTGCATATAACAAAAAATCAAGATATCAAAAGAAGGGTGAATTTATGAAGAAAATTAGCATGGCATATTTATAAAAACACCAATATGCTAAATAGTATGTGAACTAGCTTTCTAGATGTTATAATAAACATCTCAATTTACCTAAAATGTAATAATTGTTGCTAGATATTTTCAAGTCTTATTATTATCTCCATATTTGGGCAGCTCTTTTAAATGGATATAGATAGCTTATAACCCAAATTTGAATAATCTACCAAAAGTTATGCCTTCACCAAATGAGGATGTCAAGCTGTCTAGTTAAGACCAAAAATTTGGAGTAACTTTAGCTCTTTCTCATCAAGACTCAACTAGGGTGCTGAGCCATCCACTTAGGACTATAAGGTGGCTAAATGTTAGGAGTAGCTTCACCTCTCTCTCATTGAGACTCAATTGGCTTTATATCTAGTTGATTTCCTAAAAGAACTAAGTTACGATGTGTGAGATATCATTGAGATCATTGTAATAGCTCATCAACTCCTTAGCTTATATAATCTTCCAATAGTGTGTAGTCATTGTAAGTCAACTCATTGTGTAGTCTGAGTACTTGTCTCAATTCTTTTATTTTCTTTTATAGATTTTGATATCATAATAAATTTGAGTACTTGTCTCAATTCTTAGTTTTAATTGCTCTTATTTAGTGGTCTACTCTTTACTCACTAGCTTATGTTGAGCTATCAAACTCGCTAGATTATCTTGAGCTATCGAATACTTTTTCTTGCTTACCTAACAACATTTTAAAAAAGTTAGATCTTTAGGTTGGGAAGTTTTTCTTAGCGTATCATTGAGCACATGATAAAATATTCACACGGTGTCAAGGTTCTTCAAGCTCTTAGTAGCCTTTTATCTATCCAAATGTTGAAACATTTGTTTGTACATATGTAAAGGTGGTGTCTTCTTTGTTTGCAAATGTAATATGAGCTATACTTTAGAGTGTGGAGAGATGAGTATGATGAGTGGGATGGATAAGAACCTAATTTGGTGGGCCAACCTAGACCAAATACAATGTATTGGATGTACTCATTTGCCCATATGAAGAGGCACAAGCAATGCAATTGTGATCAAGCCTTTCCTTTTCCCTTTAAATGAATGCTTCATTCACTTTTCCTCCTTGATCTCTTTATTTGGTATCAGAGCCACACCCTCTTCTACTCTATTCCATATTCTTTTTCTCTATTGCATGCTTTTTATCTACTTGTTTCCGCATCTTCAAGCCCCTAGCTCCTATCCTCTATTCTTAGTGCCATACTTAGCTCTCACTCTGTTGCCATGATTTGTCTATCGAAATCATATGTTGATAAAGCGTAAGTAGTAGAAGCAAATACATGTTCATCTACTCTAGGTGTGGTATTATGATTGAAGGGTTTGATGAAGAAGAAAATACACCTACCGCTCCGTGGATCTCAACACAATCTCTTAGCTATTATTATAGAAGTGGTGCACTATGACAGATATGAGAGAAAATAGTTTCCCCCATTCAAAGTGCTCAATAGAGATCTTTCACCTAAACCCTACTATAAGAATGCACACCTATAATAAAGGACAAGTTTTCAAGCATTATCATCATGGAGGATAGGCTAATAAGAGTGTTGCACATATACACCTTGTCTCATCTAAGTCTTCCAAGAAAGAAAGAGAAAGATCGATAGGTAGCAAGGAAGGTAGTGTGACAATTTAGATTGAGTTAGGAGAGACAATCATGACCATAGTAATCCCATCTTTCAAAGGAGAGCACCAATGCCACATAATCAATAACATCAAGGGTGGTAATAGACATGCTACACATTGAAGTTTATGACCCTCCAAAGAAAAAGCACTAACTCCTCATGGGGAGTAACTCTTAGAAAATTATCCATATCACATGCATTTGACCCCTATAACAAACCACTTATATAGTTTTTGGATGTAAATTTAGTACCCCTAATACAGAAAATACTATTCTAATTGGATCGCTTCATATATACATATTTATCTTTGAATTCGATCACCCCTTATGTAAAAATTTATAGATTTATCTCATGATTTTAGGTTGCAAAAGAAAATTTATCTCATTGATTGACTTACTTGATAAATATAATGTAAAAAATTGCCACCTTATGTAGTTCCCACAAGCACTAAAACTAGTAGAGGTATCCAACCTATTACATGTTTAGAGGATTAAGAGTATTGTGATGCTAAAAGAATTAGGAGGGTATTTGGTATCTCAACCTTCACATGGAGAAGGAAAAATTTCCATGTCCCAAGGCATTGTTGAGAAATACCATGAAATCTTCGACCTAGTTCCATATCCAACCATACTAGAACTTTCTTACATGCAAAGCTTAGTAGGGTTGCAATTGTGGTAGAAATACCATAGCTAACAATAGGGAAGGACCAATTGAGTGAAAGCCAAAAGGACAAATAGAAAAGTAGACAACTCAACTACCTAGATTGCATTGTAAAAGAAATTCCTTGAATATGTACAACATCACACATAGAAAGTCCTGGAGTTAAGGTGCAATTAAGTAGATGATTATAATCAAGTCATAGAGACGAATTGAGAAGAAGGTATTGTTTCATTAGCCCTAATTATATTATCAAAGTTCCACTATCTTTAGCCATTGTGCTAAATATTAGACTAAAGTTAATATGCAATGATAAATAATCAATCAGACAACATCTAATAGTAGCCTTTCCCCCACTCTAAAGTAGCACTTGAAGTTGAGCTAGTGGCAATAATTAGAACCATTTTAAAGCTAGAGCTAGGGAGTCTAGAAAGGAGAGGTGTCTATTCCAGTAGGATGATCATATCAAAGTTTGACATATCCTATAGAATAGTGAGACAAATGTACTAATTATATAAAAGAATTCTCATATAGGTTACCATATAGAGGAGACATATTGTGTGGATTACCAAACAACATTGGATTGAGTTGGCCCCTATTCCTACTATAAAAGAAAGTTGGATTGAATTGACCCCTATTCCTACTATAAAACAATGTCATGGTATTGAGGATGTTGTCTAGGTGTCATTGTTTTATCATCAAGGACTATACTTCAAAGCCAAAATTTGAGGTTGTATTTTATTGCTCCATGATCACAAGAAACATACAAAATACCATTGCCAACACACTCATTGCCTACAAGTGAATGTGGAAAAAGGGGAATTTTCTAGAGAAAACTTTGATCCTAGTAGATGTATCGTGTATAGGATCAACACTCAAACAATACAATCAATGTGAATCAATAGGGAAAAACTATAATGGAAGCTTGGACTTGGCATAAATGTTATATTAGCAACATTTGGGGGTCTCTCTAAATTATGCTATGTAAAGTCATAACAAAACACTCATGATGAAAATTATTTTGTCTCCACCTAAGCAACAACTTAGAAAAGGCAACACTTCAAGAAAATATCAATTTTGACCAAAAGGAAAATGAAGAATAAGAGGGATGACTGGTGGAGTATCCAAATGGAACATAACCAAGTTTGTCAATTTTGAATCGTTCACCTCTATTGTGGAAGTTGAGGATTGAATTTAAACCATAGTACCATGCAATATTACGGTGTATAGAATAGGAACAGAATATGTTAGCTTGGAGAATATACTTGATGGATCCAAGGTAATTCTCCTAGAAGAGTGTCTACAATCTTGAAATACTATATAGCCAAATCACAAACAAAAGCTTAACAAAAAAGAATATAAGTGAAATTTTGGGGGTAAAAACTTGGACAAATATGCTAGTTTACAATGTTGCAACCAATGACCAAGGCTAAGATATAATTAGACTAAATATCATTACCACCTACATGAGCACATGAGTTGTTAACCAGTAGACGAACAAGGTGGAAAATCTGGAAAAGCTAAAGTAGAAGGCAAAGGCCAAGGGAAAGTGAAATTGAAGACAAAGGTGCACAAGGAAAATCTAGAAACACAAGAAGCGCAGAAAAGTCCTGAATAAGGGAGAAAGGTGCACAAGGAAAAGCGCAAGTCAATACTTTTGTAAAAGAGCGCAAGCACATCATGATTTAATTTAAGGAGCACCGGGCTCTCACCCGTGCAATTTGTAAAGGTAGATGGGCGGTAGGAAGGAAGGTAGGATTATAGGAGGACAATGGGAAAAAGGGCCTAGGCCATGGCCGGCCATGTAAAAAAGGGGATAAAGGGATGACCGCCCAAAAGGGATTTAGGGTTTTGTATATAAAGTGGAAAAGTGAATGAGAAGCTCATTCTTGTGTGTGGCCAAAGCTTCTTCTTCTTCTTCTCTTGTTTCTTGCCTTCTTGCTTGTGCTTGAGTGAGGGATTGAGGGAGTGTGAGGGAGTGAGGGAGTGAGTGTGTGAGAGTGAGGGATCGTGGAGAATAAGCTCCCCATCTTCTCTCTTCTTCTTCTCTTCTCTTCTCTTTTCTCGCGTGGCTATGGAGGATGGAGCTTGACGAAGAGGGCTTGAGGTTGCTTGAGCTTTCTGCAAGGATCGTGGAGCTACTGGAGTGCAAGAGAGAGGAGGGAACTCGATCGAGCATCAAGGTAAACTCACTACACCCATAAGGTAGGAATTGCGCGTCGGCTATGTGAGAGGTAGCCATGGCCGCTCAGCTTGAAACGCTTGATCAATAAGCGGCCCATAGGTCTCCGGGTAGAGCTCTATAGCTCCCCTTCCTTTTGGTTCCATTGTCGGGACTAACAAAATTGAGCCTCGAGCACCGTGCGCATCGAATCGAGCATAAAACTAGGGTTTGCAACCCGAACCGCTGCTTGAGATAGTTAGGAGATTTATGAGGTTTTAATCCTTGAAGCAAGTAAGTATTTTGATTTGTTGTTGAATATTAGAGTAGGACCATCCATCTCCATCTTTGTTTTTGATTTTTGTTGCATTAGGTTAAGATTAGGATAGGAAAAAGAAGGAAAACAGAAAGGGTTTTGTTGCTGCTGGAAACAGGGAAATAGGGGCACAAATTCTGGAGTGCCGTTCGATTTAACCACCACAGTGATTCCAGGTATATCTAGCATTTCCTTGTAGTGTTTTGCACCTATTTGGAAGGCATTGGATGATTCCATGGAGTAGGCACTGAGCTTGAGTCATCATGTGCAACTCGCGGGCTGTTGTCTGCGCAGTCGGACCAAGTTGTTTGGGTCCGATTCCTAGAATTGGACCACCTGATTTCTAGAGTCAGTCCGACTCTGAGAATCGGACCACCCCATCTGATCCGATTCCAGCAGTCGAGACCCAGTGCCAAAATCGGATCACGTGTCCTAGTCTCAAAATCGGACCAACTGCAAGGATCAGACCACTTTTCCTAGTGTGAGAATGGGACCATTGGTCCTAGCACCATAATCGGACCACTCGTCCTATCGCAGGAGTCGAACCTTCCTATCCAACTTGGAAAATCAGACCAAAATAGAAAGCAGAATGTCTAATTTTCACAATCGGACCACCCTCTCTGATTCTCAAAATCAGACAGGGTGGTCCGAGTCTCACAATCGGACCACCCTGTCTGATTCTCAAAATCGGACCAAGATTTTGGGAATCGGACCACTTCATCAGAACTTAAAATAGAGGGTTTTGGAACCTACCTGACAGTCTTGGCCACCTTGTTCACATCTCTGACCCCCCCTAGAAACCCAATTTAGCCCTTAGAACCCAAAGACCAGACAGGATAACCGAGAATTCACCCCAAACAGCTAGACATTGAGTGGACGGAATTTAGAACTTGACTTGACTTTCCATAACCAACCAACCAACCCTGAAGCAGAATAGAGAACGCAGCATGGACTTTCAGTAAGACCTTAGATAAGCTAGAACCTGCGCTTAGAGCCATATCAGGCTACAAATGTGAGGGGAAGAGTGGAGTTTGCATTGAGCATTTTCTGCATCTGCACCTCACTTTTGATTTTATCACCAAAGGTGTACTACAAGAAAACAAAAAGCCTATTTTCGCAATGAGCACTAGAAAGCACGAAGCATAACTTGTGAATAAGATTGACAACTGCTTTTAATAACAGGGAACTCATCAGGAGATATAATAACATCAAGGAACCCACTATTAGAGAAGATCCCAAAACATAGTTGGGTGCCTGAGAGCTCGATCAGTAGGACCTTAAGAGGACATGAAGATCCAGAAGGGGACAACATAGAGGATCGGATGCTGCCGGAGCTACTCAAATTGATCAACGACCTTGTGGAGTTGGAAGTGGGAGCAATGTCAGGATCACGAGGCAAACAAGGAGAGGACCAACTGGACTTGGGAGAATTTCCAGCTTAGTGCACGAGTTAGTCAATGAGTATGACTTGTTGACTAGGACGTAGTTCAGGGAAGACCAGTAGGGGAAGTGGTAGCAAGCCTAGAAGAGGAAAGAAAGGCGATTAGAAAGGTGCTAGAGAGCATAATTGCCTATAACCACGAGCAGAAGACTAGGAAACTCCAACAAGATGTAGACATGTACGAGGCCTGGCGTGTGCTGCCTTGGCTGGTGCAGCCAAAGCAGGGCCAAATGCAGAGACAGAATGAGCAATAGAGGCTGACTTATCGTTGAGTGAACTCATAGCCAAGTGGCTCATGGACACAATACGTCCGCTAAGCAGAGCGCAACAACCTTAGCCACTGCATTACTCTCAGGATTAGGGGTCACGCAAGGGGCAAAGGGGCAATCTAGAATCCCTATTGTAGCAAAGCAGCTAGACAAGTATGAACCTAGCAATGACCCATATAGCTTTGTGGAGCAATTTCAACAAGTTTGCGAAGCAAACGATCTCACGAACCTTGCACAATGCTCTCAAGCTTTCGGTCTATGCTTAGGTGTGGGAGCTTGTTGAGATATCGAGCTCCACTCGTGATACGCCAGGGTGACCGTTGTGTATTTATGTCACCGACTTGTCAGTTGCAGATGCGGTTGGTACACCGCCCCTGAATAATAGCTACATGATAGCTATCCTTATCTACTCTAGTTCGTGGCTCAGTTAGTATGCCACCTTAGTTAGTTGAGTTTGGTTTGAGACCCATATCTAGGGTTCTTCTATTTCTTTTGTACTTGAGTTCTTTTGGCTTACACAACTAAGAAGAGGAAAACTGTTTTCAGCCTCCACCCTTGTGTGTCTTCCCCCATTGTGCAAGCAAGAAAGCTTCAAGCGAGACTCCTTCCTTCTCTCCCACAATCTTGACATGGTATCAGAGCCTTGTTCGTGGTAAGGAGCTCAAGAAAGCAAGCTAAGCTCGCGGTGGTCTGGTAAGAGGAGCAGTGTTGCTTTCATTTCCTGTTTTGGGAGCAGATCTCTGCAGGTAGCACAGCCGGAAATTGCAGGAGTGCATTGTCTCAGGTTGAGACGCCCTTCGCGGTGAAGCAAGAGGGCAGTATATGCTGCGGGAGAAGGCTTTAGCCCTTGGCGACCTTGTTTTTTTGATTTGAGGCCATTTCGGGGCCTGTTTTGCAGACGGAAGTTTTCTGCACGCACTCAGGAAAAGGCTCGGTTTTATGCTGTGCAGCCACTGTTCTACAGGTCGGTGAATAGTTACAGTAAAAATTGCATTGTATGCTTGTGCGCAGAGACATTGGGAGTTACATAATCATCCCTGTTGCCTGTTGATGCAAAATCGTCACTAGGAAGTGACTGTGTGGTCAAATACCACTTTCGCCAGATTTGCAGATTCTCCCTTGTGAGGGTGAAGCTGTGGGTTTTGCAGTGACAGAATTTTTTGCAGTCTTTTGTAATGGCATCTGATTCTCTTTCACAGATTGTCACTGAAAAGCTTGACAAGAACAACTTCCAGGCATGGAAGTTTAGAATGACGAATTTCCTTATGGGAAAAGGATATTGGGAATTTGTTGCAGGAAATGAAGAAGAACCAGTTCTTCCTGATGTTCCCAATCAACAACAAATGCAGGCATTTAAAACATGGCATGAGAGAGCCAGGAAAGTTATGTATTGGCTGTCTATCAGTATTTCAGACTCTATGATTGTGCATATTCAGGATGCAAGTACGCCAAAGGAGGCATGGGATACTTTGTCAAAAATGTATAGCACAAATACGCAAGCCAGGAAAATGCAGCTCAAGCAAGAGTTGCATAATGTGCAAAGAGAAAGTATGAGCATCAACGACTACCACATGAAGGTGAAGAAGATTGCAGATGCACTTGCTTCCATTGGGTCGCCAGTGGAAGATGATGATTTAGTTTCTGTGACCTTGAATGGTCTAGGAAAGGATTATGCACAGTTTCGGACATCCATTTCAGTTCGTGAAAGATTTCCTGATTTTGAGGAGTTGATTGCTCTTCTAATTTCTGAGGAACAGAGAAATGGTGGTGCATCTTCTTCAGGAGGAACTTCAAAAGAAGCTGTCTTCTACTCAAATGCTGGAAGAGGTAGAGGCAGAGGTAGAGGAGGCCGATTTGGAGGCCGTGGTAGAAATCAGAATATGCAGCAAACTCAAGAAAACCAGTCCTATGGAGGAGGACGTGGTAACTCTAGAGGCAGGGGGAGCCAAAGAGGTCGTGGTGGATGGCAAAGAGGCCAAAATGCAAACAGTAATGTTGAATGCTACTATTGTGGTAAAATGGGTCATATGGCTAAAGACTGCTATAAAAAGCAGAATGACATCATGAATGGAAAACTGCAACAAGGGAATTATGCATCTTCTAACAGACAGGGTGATGACAGAAATGAACATTTGTTCATGGTGCAGCACATGAACAATTCTGTGACAAGTGCAGAAGAAAGCAATGATGTATGGTATGTTGACTCAGGTGCATCAAACCACATGACAGGTCATGCAGAATGGATGGAGGATGCAAGGAAAATGGAAAAACCAGGATTTGTGGAGACTGGTGATGATACTGCACATCCTATTGTGCAGATTGGAAAAATTCCCTTGTCTATGCAGGATGGGAAAAAGAAATACCTGTCCGATGTATTTCATGTCCCGAATATCACTAAGAATCTAGTTTCTGTCGGTCAAATGGTTGAACAGGGCTTGCAGGTCAGATTTAATCCTCATGGATGTTTTGTTGAGGATATGAAAAATAAAGGTCGCTTGGTAGCAAAAGGAAAGAAGAAGGGCAGAATGTTTACATTGGATGCAGACATGTCTGAATTGAGTGCAGCAATGTTTGCACATGGGACCGGTGTAGTTGCAGATATTGATATCTGGCATAAACGCATTGGTCATGTTAATGTACAGCGACTTAAATCAATGCAGGCCCAAAATATTGTTGCAGGATTGCCCAAATTCAAGGTTGCAGAAATGCATAAGGTATGTGAAGCCTGTCAGTTTGGAAAACAGGCAAGGAAACCATTTCCTAGACATGTTCAAGAGAGTAAGAAGCCATTGGAATTAATCCACTCTGATGTGTGGACTACTAAAGCTACATCTCTTGGAGGCTGTCATTATTTTGTCAGTTTTATTGATGACTATAGCAGAAAAGTTTGGGTGTATTTTATGAAAAAGAAAAGTGAAGTTTTTGGGCATTTCAAAACTCTTAAAGCTATGGTTGAAAAAGAAACAGGCTTGCAGATAAAATGCCTAAGGTCAGATGGAGGGGGAGAGTACCTCTCAAATGAGTTTGCAAAGTTCTTGCAGGAGCATGGCATAAAGCAGCAATATTCATGCAGTGATACCCCACAACAAAATGGAATTGCAGAAAGGAAAAACAGGCATATTGGAGAGGTATCTCGTGCCATGCTCAATGAAAAAGACTTGCCAGATTTTTATTGGGCTGAAGCAGTTGCTACAGCAGTCTACATAATGAACAGGACTCCCACTGCAGCAATACATGGATTGACTCCAGAGGAGAGGTATACTGGTAGGAAACCAGATATTTCTCATTTGAAAATTTTTGGTTGCATTGCCTATGTACATGTGCCAGATGAGCTGAGATCCAAGTTGGATCCAAAAGCTGAGAAGTGCATCTTTATTGGTTACTCTCTGCAGCAAAAAGGGTATAGATGCTATAACCCTTCTACTCGTAAGTTTACAGTGAGCAGAGATGTTGTTTTTGATGAGATGAGTAGCTGGTATAAACCAGTAAATGTGATTGATGATGAAGATGCACAAAATGGTAATGCTACACAGAATTCACAGCAGCAGTCACAAAATATTAGTGGACCTGGAGCGTCCTCTAGCAGTGGTTCACATTCTTCGCCATGGACAGGCAGATTGAGATCAGGAGAATCTTCTCAAAGCAATGCAGATAGTGGTATGCAGGTATCACGAAAAGGAAAAGAGAAGGTTGATCAGCCCATGTTTGATGTGAATGCAGGTCACTCTTATGTGGATGGTGAATCCAGTGGCTCAGAACAGAGCATTGATGATGAGTTGGGTATTCCTTCTATTGTTACACCTGGAGTAAGGAAGACCAGGGATGTTTTGAGAGCACCTGGGAGTGAACCTACTTTGCGCAGGTCTACCAGAGCTAGGTATCCTGTGGATAGGCTGAAATATGATGGATTTACGGCCATTCATTATGCATATATGGTTAAAGTGATACAGGAATCAGAACCCACTTCTTTTGAGGAAGCCATGGGAAAAGAAAAATGGGAGAAAGCCATGGATGAAGAAATGGATGCCTTGGAAGCAAATGCTACATGGGAGTTAGTACCTTTGCCTAAAGGTAAAAATGCAATTGGCTGTAAATGGGTTTATAAGGTGAAGCACAATGCAGATGGTTCTGTGAACAGATACAAGGCAAGATTAGTAGTCAAGGGTTATGCACAAACATATGGCATTGACTATGAAGAAACATTCAGTCCGGTTGCAAGGATGGCAACCGTAAGAGCAGTCATTGCTATGGCTGCATCAAAGGGATGGTCTTTACATCAGATGGATGTAAAGAATGCCTTCTTGCATGGTGATTTGCAAGAAGAGGTCTATATGGAGCAGCCACCAGGTTATGTGCATGCTGTTCATCCTGAGTTTGTTTGCAGGTTGAAGAAAGCCTTGTATGGCTTGAAGCAAGCACCTAGAGCATGGTCTGACAAGATAGGACAGTATCTTGTCACTATTGGCTTTCAGATTTCCAAGGCAGATTTCTCACTTTATGTGAGAAAAACAGAGAAAGGTATTATGCTACTTGTCATTTATGTTGATGATTTGATTATGACAGGTGACAGTGATGAAGATATCCTTCATGTGAAAATGCTATTGAAGCAGAAGTTTGAGATGAAGGATTTGGGAGAGCTGCGTTATTTCTTGGGCATTGAGGTGATTAGATCACCAAGTGGGATACAGCTCTTGCAGAGGCAGTATGGATTGGACATGCTGTCCAAATATGGGATGACAGGCTGTAAGCCTATTTCAGTTCCTTTGGAGCAAAATGTGAAGCTGAGCACAGATGCAGGTGAGCTTCTAGAAGACCCTACTATGTACAGACGCATAGTAGGAAGTTTGATTTATATGACTATTACCAGGCCAGATTTGAGCTATGCTGTTGGATTGGTAAGTCAGTTTATGCAGGCTCCAAGGAAACCACATTTGGATGCGGCTAGACGCATACTTAGGTATGTGAAGTCCACATTGCAGTATGGACTATTTTATGAGACTGGGGTTCAGATACAGTTGCATGGATACACTGATGCTGATTGGGCTGGTAGTATTTCTGATAGACGATCTACCAGTGGATATGTATTCTCTTTTGGGAGTGCTGCAGTCACTTGGAGCAGCAAGAAACAGCCTACAGTTGCCTTGTCGAGCACAGAGGCTGAGTACAGGGGTGCAGCAATGGCTGCATGTGAGGTAGCTTGGTTGCATAAGCTACTTTATGATATGCATCAGTCTACAGATGGGCCAGTTGTCATTTATTGTGACAACATGAGTAGTATACACTTGGCAAATAACCCAGTCTATCATGCTAGAACAAAGCACATTGAGGTGCATTATCACTATGTGCGAGAGAGGGTTTTACTAGGTCTTATTGATCTAGTTTATGTCAGCACAGAGGATCAGGTAGCTGACATATTCACGAAGGCATTGGGCGCAGAGAAGCTGCGCAAGTTCAGAGACCTGCTTGGTGTGCAGGAATTGGGATTGAGCTCGAGGGGGAGTGTTGAGATATCGAGCTCCACTCGTGATACGCCAGGGTGACTGTTGTGTATTTATGTCACCGACTTGTCAGTTGCAGATGCGGTTGGTACACCGCCCCTGAATAATAGCTACATGATAGCTATCCTTATCTACTCTAGTTCGTGGCTCAGTTAGTATGCCACCTTAGTTAGTTGAGTTTGGTTTGAGACCCATATCTAGGGTTCTTCTATTTCTTTTGTACTTGAGTTCTTTTGGCTTACACAACTAAGAAGAGGAAAACTGTTTTCAGCCTCCACCCTTGTGTGTCTTCCCCCATTGTGCAAGCAAGAAAGCTTCAAGCGAGACTCCTTCCTTCTCTCCCACAATCTTGACAGAGCTTTCGCTCAACTGCCAAGACCCACGGACCGCTTATCGTTTCAAGCGTTCCAAGCAAGCTCTAATGGCTATCTCTCACCTAGCCGATGCGCCATCGATCCTATGAGTGTTTTGAGTTTACCTTGATGCCCGATCGAGTACCCTCCTCTCTCTTGCACTCCGGTAGCTCCACGATTCTTGATGCTAGCTCAAGCATCCTCAAGCCTCCTCCATCTCCAAGCTCCATCCTCCATAGCCGCACGCGCAAGAAAAGAAGAGGGAAGAGAAGAGAAGAAGATGAGAGGAGATGGTGAAGAGCTTCACCCTCTTGGTCCCTCACTCTCACACACACTCACTCCCTCACACTCTCACACTCCCTCTCTCAAGAGCACACACAAGCAAGGAGTAGAGAAGAAGAGAGGAAGAAGAAGACTCTTTTTACCACACACCAAAGAATGAGCTTCTCATTCACTTTTCAACTTTATATACATGCCCTAATTTCCATGGGCGGTCATCCCCCTTTTTTACATGGCCGGCCATTAGCCTAGGCCCCTTTTCTCATTGTCCTTCTATCTTCCTAGCTTCCTTTCCATCGCCTGTCTACACTTACAAATTGCACGGGTGAGAGCTCGGTGCTCTTTTACAAGATTTCAGGGTGCGCCTTTTTATTTTAAAATGCGCATTTTCCCCTTTTGCATTTGCATTGGACTTTTAAGGTTGCCCTTGCGCTTTTGGTCTTCTTTCCTCTTCTTTCTTCAGTCGGGCTACCTTTTTTCCGCATTTGCCTTGCATCTTTCCCACTTTCTTTTGCTTTCTTCGTGTTGGGGTTAACATTACCCCCTCCTAGACGAGTGCTAGTCCCATGGCATTGTGGTGGGCCATTGTGGTTAGTTACGTCGGCCTTTAGGCGGAACAGGTAGGTCGGGGTTGGGAGGATTGATAGGTGATGGAGGTTGGGGATGATGACCAGGAGAGATTTTCCGGCATGCTTTAGGCTCCATGAAGATACTCGGCATCTGTCACATGGTTGTGGCACTGGTTATGTAGCCAATCGTCTTTTGAGTATGAGAAACGCTTGAAGTAATAAGCAGTCCCTTAGGATGATGGTATTGGAGGGATTTATTGTGAAGAAACCCCTCAAATGCGGTTTGGCTTGCAAACGCGTGGCTTCGATTGAAGATCCTTGTCTTTGAGTTGAAGGTCTTCAAGCTTGTGGAATCAATAAGCGATCCGTGGATCTTGAGGCATTGGGCATGGATCATTGGACGAGGCGGTTCCAAGATCTATGCCAATGGCAGGTCTGCCTTGACTTGATTCACTCAGGGTGGCCATCAGCACAGTAGGCAGGTGGCCAGATGCCGGTACAGGAAAAGAAGCGTTGACCATTGAGGGAAGCCGTGGGTGATCCTCCTCCGCGGGTAGCCCTGTCTTGAAGTGCGAACATATCCTGCAAGAAAAATTGTGCACTCCCTAAGGGGTGTAGCTGTCTTGCTGTGTAGTGCATGGTGCGTGTGGCAGTGGAACTGGGAGATGGGTCTGACCTTGGGGTAACGTCCCACACTTGAGGACCCAGTTCGTGCTTTGTTGGCAGTGCAGTGCAAGTCTTAGGGTGACAGGTCTGAACGTCCTGCCCTTGATGTGCCCTAAGTGTGAAGTGGGGGGGGGGCGCTAAGGAGGATCCTAGGTGCGGTGATTGTGGTGTGTCTTTCTGTCTTCTTCTTCTTCTTCTTTTTTGCTTTCTTTCTTTCTTTAAAAAAAAAATATATAATAGCATGAGGAGGCGTATACATGGAGGCAAGCGGTACAAGGGCATGACAGGAGTTTACTCCTTGTCATTTGAATGGTGGGTAGGGGTTGGCGGAGGGCGGGGGGCCTTGTTAAGGAATTTTCAACTCAACAAGTAGCCTTTGATGTGGAGGCGGGTCTTGAGGGTGGTGGTAGAAAGGAAGGGGTGGTTGCACTAGGTGAATTTGCTGTCGTTCATGTCTTCGAGTAGTGCACCACAGAAAGATGGCAAAAGAGAAGCACGCATCATGAGGCGAGTCATGGTGTTGTTGTCTATGGCATTGGGGTCAAAATAGAGGGGTGGGAGGTGGCGTTCTTGGGGTGCAGGCTCTTGGTGGACTAGGATCCTAATTAACCTAAGATAATTACAAGTGGTGATGAATGCGGGGTCGGGACAAGAGGTGAACTCGTTAAGAAATTTATCTATAGAGCTATACAAGTCGGGGAGGGTGAAGAGAAGGGCGTCCCTATGGGAAGTGCTATTGGTATTATAGATAATGGGGAAATCGAACCTGCCGTGGATGGACGGATTGAAGTCTACCCCTACCCTTCGAGGATACGGCATAAAAGTGGGGTCGTCTCTCTCTAAAGGGAGGGTGTTGCAAAATGCTATCCACGCTTCCAGGTTGACGTAAAAAATGTGTCTCCTCCAGGTGGGTTGGCAATTATAGCCTTCCACTGATCTAGGCACATGGAGGACTTTATCTTGCCAAAACTCGCGGTCCTCGACTCCCCAAGCAGTTGGGTGAGCCTCATGCTCGACTAAGCACTTGGCTTTGAGTCTTGCCCCCATGGCAATGACATCCTCTACCAGTTGAATGGGCAGTACCCTATTCAAGGCAGTGGGAAACTCAAAGTGCAAGTCGAAGGGGTCGCGATTATACTCCTACTGTTCCCAGATAATCAATTCGGCACGGAATTCAGCAGGGGAATCTTGGGTGCACAGTAGGAGAGGGGCAGGCTGTCTTGGAACAGGTCTGGCATTCAGCTTTCTTCTTGCCTTCTCCACCATCTCTTTCTTGCAGTTGGTTTGGGCTGCTCTTCTCTCGGCAGATGTATCAGGGGGCTGCACTTCGGCTTGTTGTGGCTGAGGGGGTGGTGGGACGTATTCCTCCTCCTGAGGTCCCAGATCGAACTCCGGTTCACCCCCTTCTGCTTGCTCATATTCTTGTGTTTTTGTCTCTGTGAAACCGAGGTCATCTATCTCCTGCGCCGTCAGGCCTACCTGTGCAAGATATCTCCTCTGCTCCTCTAGGCTCTGCGGCGAGCCTCCTAGCTGTAGCGGCACGTGCAGGCCTGCTATGAGAGCTCTGCACGCAATGGTTAGTTTACTTTGCAGAGCTGATCATTGGCTTCATCTCCTTCCGATCTGGTGGAGTGGAGCAGCGTATTCAGAAAGGTGTGCTGCTGGGCTATCATGGAGAGTTGGGCCGCCTCTGCTGCCTAATTCTCAGCCAGCACCCTGTCTCCTTCGGCCTTGGCTAGCCGGTATGCTAAGTCCGGTACTCTCTGCTCATTGTGATCGGCCCATTCTTTTGCCCTTCTTTCCATATCTTCCAGGCTCTGCCCCTGATGGAGGGTCATTGCCATGAGCTGTTGCTGTTGCTGGGCCTTGAGCTCACGGTGCAGGCGGGACTGCTCCTGGCGTTCATCTGCGATCTGCGCATTGAGCTGGTCCAGCTTCACCTGCATCCTTCGCACCTGTTCTACCCTTAATTGGTCCAGCTCTGCAGCCTCCTGTCTGAGTTTATCAAGCTGGCTTTGCGCTTCCAGGTTGACTGCAGATAACTGATCATTTTTGCACCAAAGGTGGGCATTCGTTTCCCTCTCCCCATTGAGACGCTCCATCAAGATTTTTATTCTTCCCTCCCAGGCAGCATCACGTTCCTTCAGGGCTTTTAATTCTTCCGCCTCCTTAGTGCTGGCTTCCTCCCTGAGCACAGTGATTTCCCTTTGATATTCTGTTATCTGCTTTGTTCTTTCCAGTTGGAGGGCGGCTTGTGATTCTCGTTCCGCTGCCAGCTCCTCCACGGCTATCCTCCTTTCTTCACTGGCCCTTTGCAACTGCGAGAGCAAATCCTTCACATACTCGTCGTATTGGCCTGCTGGAGGTGGGGGGTGGGGCATGGTCGTAGTGGTGGTGACATCTTCTATTTTTTGCCTTTTCAGTTCGAGCCTTGGCTCCAGTTTAGCCGTGGCTGCCCTTTTGGCTCCTGAAGCTAGGGTGGCCACGGTCGCTTCCCTTGCCAGCTCCCTTTCCACCAAAAATTGCAGCCAAGTGACCACATTGCTCTCGTCGACTTTTGGGGTGGGCCCTTGGGTGGCGGTGGCAAGGGGTGTCATCAGGATAGGAGCGGCTGGTATGGACAGTATGAGGAGGGGGGAGGCTGGCCTGATCAGGTCCTTTCCTTTTCCTTCTCCAGGGGGCAGGGGCGCGATTTCCAGTACACCGGTACTGGGACCGGGTGCCTCAGGTTGGTTCGGACCCTTTGCTCCTTCCTCGTCTCTTCTGTGCTGTTCCTCGATGGAGCGATGGGTTGCCAGCTCCAATTCTTCCTCTTCCTTCCTTCTCAGCTCCTCCTCGGCCTTCTTTTTTGTTTCCTTCTCATCCCTCACCGACTCCCTTCGAGCCCTTTCCAGATCTTCCTTCTCTTTCTTCTTTCGCTCCTCCTCTCTTTTTCCATGTAGGGCCTTGGTTCCTTGTTCCGCGTGCCTTTGTGGTGTAACCTGGGATTCTCCCTCCTCGTCGGTGTCCGTTTCCTTCTCATCAGATGACCTTTGCTGCTCTTCCGTGTGAGGCGGGGACTGTGACGGTGACTCGCCACTTTCCTCGTCACCTCCCTCTTTGTCTTCTCTTGCTTGTCCCTGCCCTATCGCTTCTTGGATGATTGCCGTAAGGACACCTCCAAACCTTATGGTGGAGGCCTTGGAAGATGATACCTTGCGGGTCGATCGGGACCACGGGGACTCTCCTGCCACGTCTCTTCCTCCTGTTGCCAGGGCCTTCGCCGAAGCCTCAATTGTCTTTCTCATGAACCCATTAAGGTTCACCTCATCCAGTGATTGCACCGCAATGCTGTCGAGCAGAGGTACATTGATTCGGGTCATAATGCTGTTGTACCTTTGGCTTGAGAACAGTGCGTGCACCATCTTTGCCTGCAGCTGAATTTCTTGGTTGGGGATGTCTGCCAGGCTAATTCTGTCATTGGTGTGAACCTTCACTTTATCCATCCCCAACATGGCATAGATGTCTCTTTTTGGCTTCCTTTTCACCTTATTTGGCAGCCTTAGTGCCCTTTCCACCAACTCGGGGGTTAGCTCGATCTGCACCTGTCTAGTAGCTTCCTTGTCATGCACCATGACGGTGCTCCTGTTTCTGTTGAAGGTATACAAGAAATCAGTGCACAGGGTGTAATCTATCCTCCGGCCCACTGCATCCAAGTACTTCTGTGGCACTACTCTATGATTTGACGTACTGTCGGTTCTTCGATGACTACGTCTTCCAGGTTGAAGACATGGCAGAACTTTAACTGGTTGAAAGCTCTTGTTTCCACCGTGAGGCCATACTTTACTTGTTCCTCCTCCGAGAAGGGAAGCTTGCCTGCTTTGTCCTGGCTTCCCATGGTCGCCACCTGCACATTTAGCCATTTCTATTTTTAGTATTTTTTGGCAACTAATTTGCTGGAAAAACAAAAGCATAGCAGATTTTATTGATCATAGCCTTAACTTTGCCTTTCAGACTTCTATCACCACCTTTTACTTTTGCATTTCCATTTTAAGCGTTTCACACTTGTTTACTTTTTAGATTTTATTTCGTTTATCCCCTTTTTATTTTGTTTATCCCCTTACTACCCCTTCCCCCTTTGGAAAAGAAGAATCCGTCCGAGGATTGGAGGTTGTGGGGCCAAGGCATTCATCTTTATTTGTGTAGGAGCCAAGCGTAGAAGTTGGGGTTATATTCCAGTTGAGCAATGCAGTCCAGATCAAAGGGTTGAATTCCTACATGTGTGATGTACATGAGGACATCTGTGAGGAAATCACCGGAGTCGACCCTATTTGCGATGTGGAGCTCTTCCTCTGTTAAGAGGCGGTCAAGATAGGGGTGCCCTGTGATATGTTCGTCCATGGGTCGACCCCAAAGAGTGGTTAACACTCTATATGAGGTAGGCGTAACGTAGGTGGGATCATACTTGGCCGTTTTGATGGCTCGGTGTTGTTCGCTGTTGGTCATTATGCGACATCCGTCGACTTTCCATTGCAACCTAAGAGCGTACCAGTGCCTCAAGAAGGGTGATCCCGTATCAGCCAGGTGGGATAACCTTGCGATCTCTTGGTCGGTGATGGCAGATGTTGTCCATGGGTCAAATGATGTGATGAGGCATTGCTTAATGGCTTGCTCTTTGGAGACCTCGCTAGCGAGCAACTCAACGGCGGCAGAGCGAGAAGCCTGTGCAAAGGCGAATTCAAAAGTCTCCCAAGAGCAAGGCATATTGCGCACGTCTGTTGCAAAGGGTTCTGCTAATAGACCCAAGTCCAAGCGGTCATAGTTGAGGGCCAGTGCAACAAAGGTGGCATCGAGCTATTTGATGCAGTCCACCACATCATCTCCAGTGTCCTCTGCAAGGTCAGTGGCCAACGTTAGAAATGACTTTCGTTCATAGGGGGGCTTAAGGTCGACGGGTGGTTGAGGTCTGCTGGAGCTGGAGGTTCTGACTGTACAGAGTTGCGACTGGGAGTCCGTTTGAGTCGGCAACCTGGCTGTTGGCAAGATGGATGGGTCGGGTTTGGTCACAACAGCTAGGCTGCGGAGCGGCGGGTTGACTTGGTCGGATGATGCCACTTGTGGTGGTGGCCGTTGTTTGGGCCGATAGGTGTGTGCGACTCTCTTGGGCTGATGCATAGAGGGGTCAGATGGCTGGGGTTCTGGAGAGCACTGCGGCCCATGGTCTTGAGGCGTCAGGGGACATGGGCTGATCAGACTTGAGGTCAGCATAGGACTAGTGCTTTTGGCAGTAGGGACCTTAGGGATCCACAGCGAGGCATTCCCCTCATAGTAGCCTTGCGCATGTAGGAGGATTTTAGGGACCCATATTTGTTTAATCACGCGGTGCTTCCAGTGATGGAGTCTTGGTTTCCTGGATTTAGAGTTGTAGGTCTTATGCAGACATGCACATCTAGTCCTAGGCGGTTCTCGAGGTTGTTTAGGTACCCATTGCAAGCGAGGCTTTTGGGGTTTTTCTTAGTCTTACCTATGGCTGTTTCTATCGGTGGCCCTGTGAATGGTGATGGTGTTACGAGAGTCTGCTTTTTAAAGGTTTGCCCAAGCAATGACTCTGTGCCTGCATCCGTGGTACTTGGCAATACGTAAAACAGCATGGGGACAGTTTTAGACTCGATAGAAACGGCGACTCTGCATGTGCCGAGAAGCGCGTAGGATTGAGCCCCGTATGGGCTTAATTTGGCCGTTGTGGGATGAAGTAGTGGTTTGCCGAGTTGGATCCAATGCTTGTGCATTAAGACATTGAAATCTGCCCCCTCATCAATCAAGGCGTTGAAGGAGCACGTTTGCTTGGCAGTGACCGTGACACGAAGGTAGGCGGGTTCTACAGGCTCCTCCTCATTCTCGTAGATTTCAGTAATTGTGGCTACTCGTATTTTGATAGGCGGTTCTACCATTGGTGGCTCATGCAAAGGATGAGTGGGAGGGTAGTACTTCTTGACACGGCTACCATTGAAGAAGCCTATTCCTTCACCATCCAGTGTCTCAAGCTCGACATTACCAGTTCGGCTGATTGCCCGAACCTTGAAGGGTCCGAGACCTCTGAATTTCATCTTTTGCTTATGTTCTTTAACTGAGTAGAGGAGCACTAGGTCACCCTGCTCAAACTCCCATTGCTTGACATGTTTGTCAAACCAGCTCTTGCGTCGGGCTTTCTCGCACATAAGTGCGTGGGTGGCTAGAAGACGAGTCTCTGATAGGCGTTCCAGCTCGACCAAGCATTGCGTCCTTGCTTCCTTCCCTTCTCATCTTTCTTGGAGCGCTATTCCCAGGCTAGGAATGAAGAATTCTAATGGGAGAATGGCTTTAGTCCCATAGGTCAGCCTAAAAGGTGTTTGACCGACGGCTGTTTTATAAGGTGTTCAATAGGCCCACAAGGTTGCCATCAACTTGTTATCCCAGTCGCTTCGTGAGGCTGAGACTACTTTAGTCAGGACGTTGATGAGAATTTTGTTGGTTGATTCCGCCTGGCCATTAGCCTGAGGGTAGTATGGTGAGGATTTGCGATGGATGATAAGAAAGGCAGATAGGAGATGCGGATAGGAGATGGGCTATCACTTCGTTGATGAAGTGTGTTCCTTGGTCGCTAACCAGTTCGATGGGGCAACCGAAGTGCGAGATTACTTGCTCCCATAAGAACTTGGCAGTCATCCTAGCATCGTTTTTTCGTGTGGCTCTCGCCTCTGCCCATTTCGTGAGGTAATCCGTGGCCACCACGATGTACTTGGCTTGTGAGTATTGCGCCGCGGGGCTGATGGGTCCTATGAAGTCAATCCCCCATTTTTCGAAGGGTTGGCGAGCAATAACAGGGATTAACTGTTGAGATATCGAGCTCCACTCGTGATACGCCAGGGTGACCGTTGTGTACTTATGTCACCGACTTGTCAGTTGCAGACGCGGTTAGTACACCGCCCATGAATAATAGCTACATGATAGCTATCCTTATCTACTCTAGTTCGTGGCTCAGTTAGTATGCCACCTTAGTTAGTTGAGTTTGGTTTGAGACCCATATATAGGGTTCTTCTATTTCTTTGTATTTGAGTTCTTTTTGGCTTACACAACTAAGAAGAGGAAAACTGTTTTCAGCCTCCACCTCTGTGTGTATTCCCCCATTGTGCAAGCAAGAAAGCTACAAGTGAGACTCCTTCCTTCTCTCCCACAATCATGACATGGTATCAGAGCCTTGTTCGTGGTAAGGAGCTCAAGAAAGCAAGCCAAGCTCGCAGTGGTCTGGTAAGAGGAGCAGTGTTGCTTTCATTTTCTATTTTGGGAGCAGATCTCTGCAGGTAGCACAGTCGGAAATTGCAAGAGTGCATTGTCTCAGGTTGAGACGCCCTTCGCGGTGAAGCAAGAGGGCAGTATATACTGCGGGTAAGGGCTTTAGCCCTTGGCGACCTTGTTTTTTTGATTTGAGGCCATTTCGGGGCCTGTTTTGGAGGCCGAAGTTTTCTGCACGCACTTAGGAAAAGGCCCAGTTTTATGCTGTGCGAGCACTGTTCTACAGGTCGGTGAAAAGTTACTGTAGAAATTGCATCGTATGCTTGTGTGCAGAGACATTGGGAGTTACAGAATCATCCTTGGTTCCTGTTTATGCAAAATCGTCACTAGGAAGTGACTGTGTGGTCAAATACCACTTTCGCCAGTTTTGCAGATTTGCCCTTGTGAGGGTGAAGCTGTGTTTTTTGCAGTGACAGAATTTTTTGCAGTATTCTGTAATGGCATCTGATTCTCTCTCACAGATTGTCACTGAAAAGCTTGACAAGAACAACTTCCAAGCATGGAAGTTTAGAATGACAAATTTCCTTATGGGAAAAGGATATTGGGAATTTGTTGCAGGAAATGAAGAAGAACCAGTTCTTCCTGATGTTCCCAATCAATAGCAAATGCAGGCATTTAAAGCATGGCATGAGAGAGCCAGGAAAGTTATGTACTGGCTGTCTATCAGTATTTCAGACTCTATGATTGTGCATATTCAGGATGCAAGTACGCCAAAGGAGGCATGGGATACTTTGTCAAAAATGTATAGCACAAATACTCAAGCCAGGAAAATGCAGCTCAAGCAAGAGTTGCATAATGTGCAAAGAGAAAATATGAGCATCAATGACTACCACATGAAGGTGAAGAAGATTGCAGATGCACTTGCTTCCATTGGGTCACCAGTGGAAGATGATGACTTAGTTTCTGTGACCTTGAATGGTCTAGGAAAGGATTATGCGTAGTTTCGGACATCCATTTCCGTCCATGAAAGATTTCCTGATTTTGAGGAGTTGATTGCTCTTCTAATTTCTGAGGAGCAGAGAAATGGTGGTGCATCTTCTTCAGGAGGAACTTCAAAAGAAGCTGTCTTCTACTCAAATGTTGGAAGAGGTAGAGGCAGAGGTAGAGGAGGCCGATTTGGAGGCCGTGGTAGAAATCAGAATATGCAGCAAACTCAAGAAAACCAGTCCTATGGAGGAGGACGTGGTAACTCTAGAGGCAGGGGGAGCCAAAGAGGTCGTGGTGGATGGCAAAGAGGCCAAAATGCAAACAACAATGTTGAATGCTACTACTATGGTAAAATGGGTCATATGGCTAAAGACTGCTATAAAAAGCAGAATGACATCATGAATGGAAAACTGCAACAAGGGAATTATGCATCTTCTAGTAGACAGGGTGATGACAGAAATGAGCATTTGTTTATGGTGCAGCACATGAACAATTCTGTGACAAGTGCAGAAGAAAGCAATGATGTATGGTATGTTGACTCAGGTGCATCAAACCATATGACAGGTCATGCAGAATGGATGGAGGATGCAAGAAAAATGGAAAAACCAGGATTTGTGGAGATTGGTGATGATACTGCACATCCGATTGTGCAGATTGGAAAAATTCCTTTGTCTATGCAGGATGGGAAAAAGAAATACCTGTCCGATGTATTTCATGTCCCGAATATCACCAAGAATTTGGTTTCTGTTGGTCAAATGGTTGAGCAGGGCTTGCAGGTCAGATTTAATCCTCATGGATGCTTTGTTGAGGATATGAAAAATAAAGGTCGCTTGATAGCAAAAGGGAAGAAGAAGGGCAGAATGTTTACATTAGATGTAGACATGTCTGAATTGAGTGCAGCAATGTTTGCACATGGGACCGGTGTAGTTGCAGATATTGATATCTGGCATAAACGCATTGGTCATGTTAATGTACAGCGACTTAAATCAATGCAGGCCCAAAATATTGTTGCAGGATTGCCTAAATTCAAGGTTGCAGAAATGCATAAGGTATGTGAAGCCTGTCAGTTTGGAAAATAGGCAAGGAAACCATTTCCTAGACATGTACAAGAGAGTAAGAAGCCATTGGAATTAATCCACTCTAATGTGTGGACTACTAAAGCTGCATCTCTTGGAGGCTGTCATTATTTTGTCACTTTTATTGATGACTATAGTAGAAAAGTTTGGGTGTATTTTATGAAAAAGAAAAGTGAAGTTTTTGGGCATTTCAAAACTCTTAAAGCTATGGTTGAAAAAGAAACAGGTCTGCAGATAAAATGCCTAAGGTCAGATGGAGGGGGAGAGTACCTCTCAAATGAGTTTGCAAGGTTCCTGCAGGAGCATGGCATAAAGCAGCAATATTCATGCAGTCATACCCCACAACAAAATGGAATTGCAGAAAGGAAAAACAGGCATATTGGAGAGGTATCTCGTGCCATGCTTAATGAAAAAGACCTGTCAGATTTTTATTGGGCTGAAGCAGTTGCTACAGCAGTCTACATAATGAACATGACTCCCACTGCAGCAATACATGGAATGACTCCAGAGGAGAGGTATACTGGTAGGAAACCAGATATTTCTCATTTGAAAATTTTTGGTTGCATTGCCTATGTACATGTGCCAGATGAGTTGAGATCCAAGTTGGATCCAAAAGCTGAGAAGTGCATCTTTATTGGTTACTCTCTGCAGCAAAAAGGGTATAGATGCTATAACCCTTCTACTCGTAAGTTTACAGTGAGCAGAGATGTTTTTTTTGATGAGATGAGTAGCTGGTATAAACCAGTAAATGCGATTGATGATGTAGATGCACAAAATGGTAATGCTGCACAGAATTCACAACAGCAATCACAAAATATTAGTGGACCTGGAGCGTCTTCTAGCAGTGGTTCACATTCTTCGCCATGGACAGGCAGATTGAGATCAGGAGAATCTTCTCAAAGCAATGCAGATAGTGGTATGCAGGTATCACGAAAAGGAAAAGAGAAGGTTGATCAGCCCATGTTTGATGTGAATGCAGGTCACTCTTATGTGGATGGTGAATCCAGTGGCTCAGAACAGAGCATTGATGATGAGTTGGGTATTCCTTCTATTGTTACACCTGGAGTAAGGAAGACTAGGGATGTTTTGAGAGCACTTGGGAGTGAACCCACTTTGCGCAGGTCTACCAGAGTTAGGTATCCTGTGGATAGGCTAAAATATGATGGATTTACAGCCATTCACTATGCATATATGGTCAAGGTGATACAGGAACCAGAACCCACTTCTTTTGAGCAAGCCATGGAAAAAGAAAAATGGGAGAAAGCCATGGATGAAGAAATGGATGCCTTGGAAGCAAATGCTACATGGGAATTGGTACCTTTGCCTAAAGGTAAAAATGCAATTGGCTGTAAGTGGGTTTATAAGGTGAAGCACAATGCTGATGGTTCTGTGAACAGATACAAGGCAAGATTAGTAGTCAAGGGGTATACACAAACATATGGCATTGACTATGAAGAAACATTCAGTCCGGTTGCAAGGATGGCAACCGTAAGAGCAGTCATTGCTATGGCTGCATCAAAGGGATGGTCTTTACATCAGATGGATGTAAAGAATGCCTTTTTGCATGGTGATTTGCAAGAAGAGGTCTATATGGAGCAGCCACCAGGTTATGTGCATGCTGTTCATCCTGAGTTTGTTTGCAGGTTGAAGAAAGCTTTGTATGGCTTGAAGCAAGCACCTAGAGCATGGTCTGACAAGATAGGACAGTATCTTGTCACTATTGGCTTTCATATTTCCAAGGCAGATTTCTCACTTTATGTGAGAAAAACAGAGAAAGGTATTATGTTGCTTGCCATTTATGTTGATGATTTGATTATGACAGGTGACAGTGATGAAGATATCCTTCATGTGAAAATGCTATTGAAGCAAAAGTTTGAGATGAAGGATTTGGGAGAGTTGCGTTATTTCTTGGGCATTGAGGTGATTAGATCACCAAGTGGGATACAGCTCTTGCAGAGGCAGTATGGATTGGACATTCTGTCCAAATATGGGATGACAGGCTGTAAGCCTATTTCAGTTCCTTTGGAGTAGAATGTGAAGCTGAGCGAAGATGCAGGTGAGCTTCTGGAAGACCCTACTATGTACAGACGCATAGTAGGAAGCTTGATTTATATGACTATTACCAGGCCAGATTTGAGCTATGCTATTGGATTGGTAAGTCAGTTTATGCAGGCTCCAAGGAAACCGCATTTGGATGCAGCTAGACGCATACTCAGGTATGTGAAGTCCACATTGCAGTATGGACTATTTTATGAGACTGGGGTTCAGATACAGTTGCATGGATACACTGATGCTGATTGGGCTGGTAGTATTTCTGATAGACGATCTACCAGTGGATATGTGTTCTCTTTTGGGAGTGCTGCAGTCACTTGGAGCAGCAAGAAACAGCCTACAGTTGCCTTGTCGAGCACAGAGGCTGAGTACAGGGGTGCAGCAATGGCTGCATGTGAGGTAGCTTGGTTGCATAAGCTACTTTATGATATGCATCAGTTTACAGATGGGCCAGTTGTCATTTATTGTGACAACATGAGTAGTATACACTTGGCAAATAACCTAGTCTATCATGCCAGAACAAAGCACATTGAGGTGCATTATCACTATGTGCGAGAGAGGGTTTTACTAGGTCTTATTGATCTAGTTTATGTCAGCACAGAGGATCAGGTAGCTGACATATTTACGAAGGCATTGGGCGCAGAGAAGCTGCGCAAGTTCAGAGACCTGCTTGGTGTGCAGGAATTGGGATTGAGCTCGAGGGGGAGTGTTGAGATATCGAGCTCCACTCCTGATACGCCAGGGTGACCGTTGTGTACTTATGTCACCGACTTGTCAGTTGCAGACGCGGTTGGTACACCGCCCATGAATAATAGCTACATGATAGCTATCCTTATCTACTCTAGTTCGTGGCTGAGTTAGTATGCCACCTTAGTTAGTTGAGTTTGGTTTGAGACCCATATATAGGGTTCTTCTATTTCTTTGTATTTGAGTTATTTTTGGCTTACACAACTAAGAAGAGGAAAACTGTTTTCAGCCCTCCACCTCTGTGTGTATTCCCCCATTGTGCAAGCAAGAAAGCTACAAGTGAGACTCCTTCCTTCTCTCCCACAATCTTGACATTAACTCCATCTGATCCTTACGAATCGGGACTTTTGTCCGTTGGGCACTCGTCACAATGCTTGACGAATTGCTTAGCATCGCGGAAAAGTGTGGGCCACCATAGCTGGGACTACAGTGCGTTCCGTGCTATTGTGTCTCCGCTAAAGTGTCCTCCTGCAATGCCGTTGTGCGCCTCTGAGAGCACATCATGCATCTCATGCTCACACACGCACCTACGCAGCAATCCGTCTTGCCCTAGCCTATAGAGTTGGCCTGCAATCAGTTGGTAGGGCTGGATTTTCAGGATCAAGTGCCTAAGTCGTGCCCGTTCTATTGGTCGTTCGGGTAGTCCATGCTCGAGCACTTGGACTATGTCATCTGCCCAGTATGGTGTCAGATCAGTCCTGAATAGGTCTCCTTCGCTGGACATGTGGAATAAGTGGCTGTCAGGTAACTCATCCATGATGCCTTGTCCAGCGGCTTCTCCTGTGGGTATACGGGACATATGAACAGCCATGTAATGTTGTTTTCCCTTCCGTACCACCACAGAGAAATCAAACTCTAGGAGCAGGAGGAGCCATCGAGCTATACGTCCTATAGCACAAGGTTTGTTCACTAAATAGAGTAGGGCTTGAGGGTCCACGAAGAAGGTGAAGGGGGTGGCCAACAGGTAATGCCAGAACTTCTTCACGGCGAACACCATGGCTAATCCCTCCCTTTCCGTTGTCAAATAATTCATCTCTGTCTCAGTGAGTTTCCTGCTAGCAAAACTCATTGGGTAATCTAGGTTATGCTCACCAGGTTGGCACAACACTGCCTGCACGGCAAACTTAGAGGCGTCAATGTGTACATGGAAGGTAATGGTCCAGTCCGGGGCTCATAGAATCGGTGCCGTTGTTAGAGCCTTTTTCAATTCTTCGTACGCCCATTGGCATGCTTCGGTCCACTCGAAGACAATTAGCAGCTTGTACAATGGCCTAGCGATCAGCGCGTAGTTCAGTACAAACTGCCGATAGTATCCTGTGTGACCTAAGAAGCATTGAACTCCCTTGTAATTACTTGGCAGTGGAAGGTCAATGATAACCCTGACCTTCGAGAAGTCCGTGGCAATGTTGTTCTTCGACACCACGTGCCCTAAGATGCATCCGTGCTTCACCCAAAACTGACATTTCAAGGGGTCCAGGGAGAGACAATATAAGCGACATCGTTCAAAGACCGTGCGGAGTTTGTCTAGGTGTTCAATCTAGCTCGAATGGATACACAGGTAATCGACAAAGACCTCTAACTCCTTGCGAAGCATGTCCTTGAATATGGTGCACATGAGGCGTTGAAAGGTGGCGGGGGCATTGGTTAACCCGAAGGGCATGACTACGTATGCAAAGACACCCCACTTAGTGGCAAATGCGGTCTTGTGCATGTTTGCAAGATGCACTTGCACCTGGTTGTACCCTGAGAAGCCATCCAGAAAATTGTAGGCTTCCTTGCCTGCCACTCTCTCAAGTATGTGCTCGGTGTACGGCAAGGGATAGGTGTCTCTCTTTGTAGCAATGTTCACCTTTTTGTAATTGACGCACACTCGGACCTTGCCGTTCTTCTTCATCACAATGAATATGGGTGATACCCAGTCTGTGTGCTAAATTTCGTAAATGAATCCAGCTCTCATTAGCTTGTCAATTTCCTCCTTGACAGCATGGGCGTGTTTTGGATTCATGGGGTACGGTCGCTGCTTGACCGGCGTTGCGTCCGATGTCATGGGTATGTTGTGAGTCACAACACTCGGATCTACCCCCCGTAGCTCTTCTAAGGACCATGCAAATACGTCCACGTACTCCCGCAAGAGAGCGAAAAGACTCAACTCTTCCTTACCAGTTAAGTCATTGGAAATAAACATTGGTCGGGGTGTCTCCCCTTCCAGGGCTAGGTTAACCTCCTTGACCTTGGCTAGTCCTTCGATCAGTTCGCTTGTCTGCCCTTGACGCTTGGCACCTAGCAGAACCACTACCCTATCCCCTTTTTTGAATTTAGTGAATCGCTTAGGGAGGTCATGCGACTTTTGCTGCTCTTCTGATCGTGTATCTTTGGGGTGCTTTGCCCTATCCTGGTGTGAGCGTCTGCGTCTCAAGTGGACGGGTAAGTCCCCCTTGGTGTGTCTGGTCATGGGCGGCCTAGGGATCTCTGGGTCGCTATTTGAAGTAACTTCCGATTCAGAGTCAAACCCTCCATCTTCGCTGGAAGGGGCGGTCTCCCCTGGTGGAAGCAATTTTGATGGTGATTCGGTTCTAAGTATTGATGTCATTCCTGCTTGGGCTAGGCCTGCTTGCTCCAGGTCTATGGCCCCCATACATTCGAACCACGCACGATCACATTCCATGCGCATGACTCCTTGCTCTAGTCTAAGGGCCTGCCTTTTCTGTGGCTTGGCGTCTGCTTGTATCTGCTCAATTTCGCGTCCATCCGTGTCGTACTCTATGGTATCCACTTCACCCTCGCTCTCACCACTGAAAGATTGGCAGTCTTCATATTCATCGCAGGAATCTTTGTCATTCAACTGCCCATCGTCTGCTAGGGCTTAGAATGCCCCGTCTTGTTGGTCTGGAATCATGGCCGAGTTATACATGAGGTTCAGCTCATGCACTCTGGTCCATTACCACTTAGGATCCTCTTAGAGATCCTGGAGCAGTTTGAAGTTGGCAGCCGGGTTACCCGCTAGCTGGTCTGCTAGATATTCCAGTACCCCCTGGAGTTCCCTTTTGTTGGATGGTACTTGGAAGGTGACAGGCTTAGGTCCTTCATGGAGACTTGCTGCCATCATGTAGACAGGTGTAGAGAGTGCTTCGTTTGTCTTGCCAATTGTTTTGATGGCCTGCTCATACGCCTCATGGTCTGAGAATTGTTGAGATGGCAAGCTCAACACATGTGGACATGGATGATGGACCGCCTGGTTAGATGGGTCCACACGTCTACACTTAGCACGTCGGTGGTCATTATGACTCTCACATGGCCACTGACTCATTACTTATTATATTCAGGTTGTTACACCTATTTACAGCTGGCATAGTTATAGCGCCAGTCGACTAGTGTAGTCGGTTATGCATTGTTTGACTTAGTAGGCCACTTTCCTTTTATGTTGTATCTTATCTATACTTTGTGTACATTGTAAAGTGTGTGGAAGAAGAAGAAGAAATCAGCAAGAAAACGTTTTGGCCTCCATCTCTCTTCTTGTCTCTTGAGTGAGCTTCTCCTTGTGCATTCTGTGTGTGTTCGGCGCAGCATCTTGAGCAACCCCCTCCACCACGCGATTCTTGACATGGTATCAGAGCCGCACCACTGAGAGAGGCTGATTTCAAAGGTTGAAGCAAAGGAGAAGAAGCAAGGTTCGAGCAAGCAAGCCACGGGTAAGAAGCTCTCCCATCCTTCCACTCTTTCTCTTGGGTAGTGCCTGTGGAGGCACCGGAAGCAAGGCAGAGCAAAAATCTCAGATTGTAGTGAGATTTGGTGTGCGCGAAGAGCGCTGTATATTCTGCAGATAGGCCCTTTAGGGCTTTCCCGCAGAGATTTTGGGCATTTGAGGCCGTTTCAGGGCCCGTTTTAGAGCCGCAAGGTTGCGGACAGCAGTTTCGGGATACACTGTGACTTCGACTGTATTGATCGAACGTGGGTGCGCAGGTTACAGATTTCAGATCTGTAAGTTCAAAGGTGTTTACCAGTGAGTAAACACAAGGTTTATCTGCAAAAAGGTTGCAGATTGCATGTATTGTTGAGCAGACAGTAAAAAAGGTTGTCTGGTGTATTGCTGTGCACTACAGGTCAAGGGTTGCAGAAGATTTGCTTGCTGTTTGGTATTAGTTTTGTGATAATGGCAGAGAACAGTGGAAGCCCCATCATTGAGAAGCTCGACAAGAACAACTACCCATCATGGAAGTTTCGTGTCACGAACTTCCTTATTGGAAAAGGCCTCTACGAGTTCGTTTCAGGTGAAGAAAAGGAGCCGGAGGTGAGTGATCCTCCAACTGTAGAAGAGACAAAGGCACGAAAGGAATGGAATGCAAAAGACAAGAAGGTCATGTATTGGTTGTCTGCAGTAATTGACAATAACATGCTGGGACACATTAGAAATGCAGAGAATGCATATGCAGCTTGGACCATACTTGAAAGTATGTTTTCTGTAAATACAAAGGCACGAAAGATTCAACTCAAGCAAGAGTTGAATACATTGAAGAAAGGAAAGATGTCTATCAATGAGTATGCACTGAAAGTAAGAAGCATTGCAGATGCATTGGCAGCGATTGATGCAATGCCCGATGATGATGATTTGGTGTCGTCTACCTTGGGTGGACTTAACAATGAAAAGGCTTGGAAGTCTTTTGTAACTTCCGTATATGTCAGAAAGCCATTTCCAGATTTCGATGAATTGGTCTCCCTTATGATCACTGAAGAGATCAACATGCAGAGTGAGACATCTGAAAGAAGTGGTGAACAGGTCCAAGCTTTCTACTCCAGTTCTGGAAGGGGACGTGGCAGGTTCTCTTCAAGAGGCCGTGGTACAGGACGTGGTAGTGACAACCAGCAAAACAGATTGAATCAGCAATTTGGCGATATGCAGGTTTCAGGAGGTCGTGGTAACTTTAGAGGCAGGGGGAGCTTTAGAGGAAGAGGTGGATGGCAGAACAGAGGTTCTAACAACTCTGGTATTGTGTGCCACTACTGTGGCAAAACAGGTCATATTGCAGCCCAATGTTATGCTAAGAGAGATGATATCCGCAGTGGTAAGTTGCAGCAAGGAAACTATGCATCGTCTTCACGACAGAATGAAGACAAAAATGAACGTTTGTTCGTTATGCAGCATATGCTGAATGCTGTTACAGGAAAGGGAACACATGAAGATGTTTGGTATGTTGATTCAGGTGCATCCAATCATATGACCAGCCATGCAGAATGGTTTGGAGAGATGCAGGATTTGCAGAATGCAGGTTATGTGCAGACGGGTGATGACTCATGCCACCCAATTTCACACATTGGAAAAGTTCCCTTGTCCTTGCATGATGGTAAGACAAAGAGTCTTTCAGATGTATTACATGTGCCATCTATTACAAAGAACTTGGTGTCAGTCGGTCAAATGGTAGAGCAAGGGCTGCAAGTCAGATTTAATGCAAAGGGCTGCTTTGTAGAAGACTTCAATGACAAGTGCAGGTTGGTAGCAAAGGGAAGTAGAGTTGGACGTATGTTCACTCTAAATGCTGGAATTCCTACTATGAATGCGGCTATGTATGCCAAAGGAAAAGGTGTTGTTGCAGACATTGAAATTTGGCACAAACGCATTGGACATGCAAATGTACAAAGGCTGAAATTAATGCAGTCCAAAGGGTTGGTTACAGGTTTGCCTACTTTTAAAGTTGCAGAATTTCAGAAGGTATGTGAAGCATGTCAGTTTGGTAAGCAGGCAAGACAACCCTTTTCACATGACAGAGATGTAAGCAGAAATATCCTTGATGTTGTGCATACAGACATTTGGGGGCCTACACAAAATGTATCTCTTGGAGGCAGTTCATACTTTGTCACATTCATTGATGATTGCTCTAGAAAGCTGTGGGTATATTTTATGAAGGAAAAGAGTGAAGCTTTTGAGCACTTTAGAACTTTCAAGGCTGCAGTTGAAAGAGAAACAGGCTTGAAAGTAAAGTGCCTGAGGTCAGATGGAGGGGGAGAGTACCTCTCAAATGAGTTCAGTGATTTTCTGAGGTCTCATGGGATAAAGAGACAGTTCACATGCAGGTATACCCCACAGCAAAATGGGGTTGCAGAAAGGAAAAACAGGCATATTGCAGAAGTTGCACGCGCCTTGATGGCTGAAAAGAATATGCCTAAGCATTTTTGGTCTGAGGCTGTTCATACTGCTGTTTATATTATGAACAGAACTCCCACAGCTGCAGTTCATGGTATGACCCCCGAAGAATGTTTTACAGGTAAGAAGCCTGATGTTTCACACTTGAAAGTGTTTGGCTGCATTGCGTATGTTCATGTGCCAGATGAGTTGCGGAAGAAGCTGGATCCAAAGGCTGAAAAGTGTATCTTTATTGGATACTCTTTAGAGCAGAAAGGGTATCGCTGTTACAACCCTATCACATGTAAGTTCAGAGTGAGCAGGGATGTCATCTTTGATGAAATGAGCAGCTGGTATGCATCTAGTGGTGATGCATTGGATGTTGATGATGATCATGACACTCATGTGCAGGCTGAAAAGCAAGAATCACGGACTCTTAGTGGACCAGAGACATCATCTAGTAGTCCTTGGTCTGGGAGACTAAGGAGTATCTCTACATCTTCGGGTGCATCTAGTAGCACTACAGGTAAAGACAAAGGAAAGAATAAGGTGTCAGAAGGCATTGATGCAGTTCTTGATGGAGACTCCAGTGGCTCAGAGAGCTTGGATGATGAGCTTGGCATTCCTTCAGTGAGGACTCCAGGTGTGCAGAGAGCACGTGTTAATGCAAAGACTCCATTGAGTGATCCAGTGGTACGCAAGTCTAGCAGGGTGAGATACCCTGTTAAAAGATTTGGTTTTGAGGGTTATGCAGCTCACCATTATGCTTATATGGTGAAACTAGTTGAGGATGTTGAGCCCACATGTTTTGAGGAGGCTGTTGGTCATGCTCATTGGGATGCAGCAATGGATGAGGAGATGGCTGCATTAGAGGCCAATAAGACTTGGGATCTAGTATCATTGCCAAAGGGAAAGAAAGCTATTGGATGTAAGTGGGTTTATAAGATTAAGCACAATGCAGATGGTTCTATTAGCAGGTACAAAGCTAGGCTGGTTGCAAAAGGCTATGCCCAAACATATGGCATAGATTATGATGAAACCTTCAGTCCAGTTGCTAGGATGGCAACTGTCAGATGTGTGATTTCTTTGGCAGCAGCCAAAGGTTGGAGGTTGCAGCAAATGGATGTAAAGAATGCCTTCTTGCATGGTGATTTGCAGGAAGAAGTGTATATGGATCAGCCAGCAGGTTATGAAGATTTAGAGCATCCCACGTATGTGTGCAGGTTGAAGAAGGCACTCTATGGGCTCAAGCAAGCACCAAGAGCATGGTCTGACAAGATTAGAGAGTATCTTGTCAATATTGGTTTTTATGTTTCTGATGCTGATCACTCACTTTATGTGAGAAAAGGAGATGCAGGTTTAGTCATCATAGTCATCTATGTGGATGACTTGATTATTACAGGTGATAGTGATAGTGGGATTGCTGAAGTCAAGGGCTGTTTGAAGATGAAGTTTGAGATGAAGGATTTAGGTGAGCTAAGGTACTTCCTTGGCATTGAGGTGATCAGATGTGATGATGGTATATGGCTGTCCCAAAGACAATATGGCTTGGATATGTTGTCCAAGTATGGTATGACTGCATGCAAACCACTTTCAGTCCCGTTGGAGCAGAATGTAAAGCTGAGTGCTGATGTTGGGGATGAGATAGAAGACCCTACTATGTTCAGAAGGATAGTGGGGAGTTTGATCTACATGACCATTACAAGGCCAGACTTGAGCTATGCTGTTGGTCTTGTGATTCAGTTTATGCAAGTACCTAGAAAGCCACATTTGGATGGAGTCAGACGCATATTGAGATATGTGAAGTCCACATTACATTATGGACTTTTCTATGAGGCAGGTACAGATGTACAGGTGTTTGGATACACAGATGCAGATTGGGCTGGTAGTATGTCTGATAGAAGATCTACCAGCGGATACATGTTCTCTCTTGGTAGTGCAGCAGTTGCTTGGAGCAGCAAAAAGCAATCTACAGTTGCTTTGTCGAGTACAGAGGCTGAGTATAGAGGTGCTGCTGTTGCAGCATGTGAGGTAGTATGGCTGCAAAAGTTACTGGCTGATTTGGATGTGCAGGTGGAAGGTCCAGTTGTCATTTATTGTGACAACATGAGCAGTATACAGTTGGCTAGGAACCCTGTGTTCCATGCCAGGACAAAACATATTGAGGTACACTACCACTTTGTGAGAGAGAAGGTACTAGCAGGTGAGATTGACTTGGTGTATGTCAGCACACAGGATCAGATAGCTGATATCTTCACGAAGGCATTGGGTACAGAGAAGCTTCAAAAGTTTCGAAGCTTACTTGGAGTTGCAGAGATACAGTTGAGCTTGAGGGGGAGTGTTGAGATGGCAAGCTCAACACATGTGGACATGGATGATGGACCGCCTGGTTAGATGGGTCCACACGTCTACACTTAGCACGTCGGTGGTCATTATGACTCTCACATGGCCACTGACTCATTACTTATTATATTCAGGTTGTTACACCTATTTACAGCTGGCATAGTTATAGCGCCAGTCGACTAGTGTAGTCGGTTATGCATTGTTTGACTTAGTAGGCCACTTTCCTTTTATGTTGTATCTTATCTATACTTTGTGTACATTGTAAAGTGTGTGGAAGAAGAAGAAGAAATCAGCAAGAAAACGTTTTGGCCTCCATCTCTCTTCTTGTCTCTTGAGTGAGCTTCTCCTTGTGCATTCTGTGTGTGTTCGGCGCAGCATCTTGAGCAACCCCCTCCACCACGCGATTCTTGACAAGAATGGCAGGTCAAGTGTAGCGAGAACGTGCATCCAATCCCGCTCGTCCTCTGGGCATGGGATATACTTAGTTAAGGACCCATAGGGTTCCTTGACCTGAGTGTTCCCTTTGACCATAGCAGAGATGGCGTCTAGGTCGACTGGTGAGGTCTTCCAAGTGTCCATCTCTATTCTTACGGCATCAGTTCGATTGCCAAGGAAGATCAGACTGTTACCCCAATCTTCGATGACTCTAGCATTGCGCATCCAGGGTCGGCCCAATAGGATATCATAGTCCACTCCTTTCATGACTATAAAGTCGACATGGAACTAGACTCCTGTAATCTTTACCGGCCAATTCTTCAAGACCCCGAATGGCTTCACTCTCATACCATTTGCTAGCGTAACATTAAACCGAGCAGCTTCGTCAGGCAGGTTTTCCCAAGTCTGCAGCACTGCATGGCTAAGCACACTAACCCCGGCTCCCGTGTCTACAATTCCCTTCCTTGTTGTGTCACCCAGTAGGGCTAGGACCGGCAGGACTGCGTGCATCTCAGAGCCCTCCCAAAAGGCATTGACATGCAAGGATTTAGGCACGGAGTGTAGCGTCAGACTTGGCAATTGTGTTTATGCATTCTGGTCTTGAGGATCTGCCGTGGCCTGCACTTGCGATCCCTCGACCCACTGCTTGAGGTCTTGCCATAGGGCAGGGTGCTGCTTAAGCAGGTCCCCCAGGCTAAATGTTATAGGCGTGGTCACCAACGTGGTCAAGAGGTTGTCAGACACTCGTCCTTCTCTTAGCCTAGACTATCCTGCCACTGGCTGCGGCTATTTTGTAGTTCTGTTGCGTCTAGACATGGTCTCAACGGCACTGCTGGTGGCGCAGTGGCTTTGGCCGACTTAGGTTGAGGTGGCGACATTGGCGCGCTCATGCTGGAGAGATCATCGATCTCGTCCTCTATGATGGGTTCAGCATCCTTGAGATGCTGTTGAGCCTCCCTCACCCATTCCTTCACCTTTTCTATGGCCTCTAATTGCCGCTTGGGGTGCGGGTATTCCCCTATCTTAGTGCTTCCCTTTTGGGTTGTTTTAGGGGCTGAAGTCTCTGCCTCTACGTTTGAGACTTTCTTCCCATTAGGTAAGGTCGTAATACTGTCGGTCTTTAGTGTGACCTTAGCTTTCGATCTCTTCTTTCTCTGCCTACGTCTTTTCTTTCCTACTAAGGCCGCGTCAAGATTGCTAGGTCCTGGTAGAGAGATGTCGGCCTACTTCGTTTGGGCTCGGGTCATAACTCGCAAGGGAATAGGTGTGGCCTCCCCATCGGGGTTTTCAACACCAAACAGCCCCAATGGGACGGATGGCAAATTAGATGAACCGGAGGACGACTTCCGCTTTGGGCAGTCTATGAAAAGATGGGCGATTCCGCATTCTGCGCACCTTTGGTCAGCTTTTTCCCTGTTTTGTTGCTCTCTTTCAGGGCAGCGCGATGAGACATGATCGGGATGTCCGCAAGTCCAACAAGTGACCGGATCCTATGGCTACCCTCCTAGGCCTCTACCCCATCCTCGTCCTAACGCCATCACTGGCACGGGTCGATAATCCATGAGGACCACGTTGCCCTCGTCGTCATGCGAGACGTAAGGGTATATGTAGGTCTCTTCGTCACTGGGCTCCTCCACATAGTGTATGGGAGCGTCGCTCGGTGGGTGGGTCACATAGGGACCAGGCGGTCTAGGAATGCCGGTAGGATTTATGTCCATTCTAGGGACAGCTGGTTTCATATCGTTAGGTGCAGGTAGGGCTAACGGGGCTCCCCGTCCAAGAATGGCTACGGCCTGTTAGCTGGATAAGACTGGCCGTAGGGTTGTGCGTATCGTAGTCTTCGTGGTAATCTGCAGTGTGCGGCATCGTGGCCGAACCTACCGCAGTTAGCGCAAGGTCTTGACCTAGGATCTTGACACTCTACTGGCAGGTGGTTTCCGCCACAGTACACGCACTGGATGTGCGGGCGTGTCGGTCGTCTCAACATGTCTTGTATTTTGGCTAATTCCATCTTGACTTCAGCCAAGCCTTGGTCCGTCTCGGTGGTCTTTCCCTTATCTTGGGATGATGGGTTTGACCGCTCACTAGAGGTTGATGTTCGATCTATGCTTCGGGGGTTAGTCTCTTCCAGAGTTGAGCTCCTGGAGCTTCGCTCTTTCAGTTGGTCATCGACTCTGATGGCTTCCTCAAAAACTCTAGCCACCACGTCTCACTGCCAGCTTGAATTGCCTGCCAATGCCTTATATAACTCCTCATCTCTAATTCCGTTGATGAATATAGTTGAAACTGCTCTGTCAGTCGGTCGCTCACCCAAGGGGATTCTCTTAAAGAGACTTCTCACATGGGTCACATAGTTGCGGATGTCCTCCTTCTCCTTCTGTTTGACATTCATCAAGCATACTAGCAGGTTGTTGGAGTATCCGGGCTCGGCGAACCTCTTGACGAAGAGATCCTTAAGATTATTGAAGTTGGCTTGTTCCACGGCATCCAGGCTTGTATACCACGTCCTACCCTTATCGCTTAAGCAAAGTCCAAATGCTTGCGAACGTTGAGCCTGGTCGTTGAGGCCGTTGGCTTCGCAGACTTGCTCAAACTGCTCAACGAAGCTGTACAGATCGTCATGCGATTGGTACTTGTCGAGTTGCTTGGCAACAATCGGTATTTTGGCCTGGCTCTTTGAGGCTTGGTTTGCCCCTAATCCTGCAAGCAGAGACGTCGCTAGTGCAGTGGCACTTTGCTCTACTGCGGTGTTATCGAGCAACCGTTTCATGAGGAGCTCGCTCAACGTCAGGTCTCCCTCTAGTGCTCTCTCATGGTCTGTTCGGTTCCGGCCAGCCAAGTTCAGCACTCGATGCACCTCATGTAGCTCCATGCTTTGCCTTAGGCTCCTAGCTTGTTGATCCCTATTATAATCAGCTATGCCTTGCAATGCCCTATGGGCTAGCCTTCTCTCCTCCTCTAGGTCTACAATGATTGCATCTACCGTCCTACCATGGTGCTCGTACCGGGCATGTGCATCGTAATTGCTCACCATCTGATGTATAGCGCCTGGGAATACACTCACATCGAGCTCCTCGGTAGACCGATGGTTTGAGCTTTCTTCCGTCATGGTTGAATTCTTGCGCCTCGCTGCACCCTCGATCAGGTTAATTAGTCTGACAGATCCTTGTCGTTGACGCTCCTTGCTTGGTTCTATCCTGCGCTTCGCGCGTTTGTCTATGTCTTGGGTCCTCTCCTATTGGTGGGTTTTTTGAGCGATTTATCTAAGTGAGTTCCTTTAATTACTGAATACAGTTCTCAACTTATGGTCACTCGTGAGTGTGTTGTTCCTCGTGCACTTGTGCTCAATCAGGCTTTCAACTTTCCTAAGTGTACTTAAAGTGCAAAAATTCAACATGAGTGCTGCAAGCAATTTTCCGGCGTCTTACTCACTCTCGCTCGTTTCGGGCCTGATAGGCTTTGTTACTCAAGTCCTGGCCATTCTAATGGGTTCTAGGGTCTGTGCTGCTTCTCGTTGTTCACTAGGGGGTAGGTCGCTGGGGAATGCTCCAGTGTGTCCCTTGGTGGGTCAAGTTTTGATGTTTTACCTTTTTTTTTTCTTTTTTTTTTCGACTCTGGGAATCGGACGTCTGATTTACCAGTGGTCCGATTCTGGGAATCGGACCAGGTGTGTCAGGGTTGAGTGGTAGTCTCAGAGTCCGAGTGTCCGATTCTCAAAAATCAGATGGGCAAGTGTTCAATGAATCGGACAAGGGTGGTCTAATTCTGGGCTGGTCCGATTTTGGGTGGTCCGATTCGTCCGAATGGTCCGATCGGACAGGGTAGTCCGATTATGGGCGGGTCCGATTCTGGGAATCAGACTGGGTAGGTGGTCCGATTGCTGATGTGTCCTAATTCGTCCGATTGGACAGACTGGGTGGGTCTGAGTCTGAGCGTTTGAGTTTCCGAGCGTCCGAATCGGATGGAGTGGTCCGATCGGATGGTTGTCCGAGTGTCCGAATCGAACGGGGTGGTCTGATCGGACGGTTGTCCGAGTGTCCGAATCAGACGGGGTGCTCCGATTGGACGGTTGTTCGAGTGTCCGAATCAGATGGGGTGGACGGTTGTCTGAGTGTCCGATTCTGGGAATCGGACACTGGGTCGGACGTCCGATTCCGCCGGCCCGATGAACTTGCAAGCACGGATTTGCCCAAATATCTCCAGATATCTATTACTATTGACCACGAAATTCACCAGCGATGGAGTTGGAGTGGTGAGGGAGAGATCGGTGTACCTGGGGATCGCCGAATGCAATGTCCCTCCGTGCCTGGTCGATCGGACGGTCGCCAAGCTCGCTCTCTCTCTCTCTCAGCTGGTTGCAAATGAGGATTCTCTTGCCCTTCCAGAACTTATACCCTACTGGTCCTTCCCTGAACACTACAGATCACTCTCCTAGCTTTTCCTACACATTTACATGCGCATTTCCTCCATTTTTCCCCTGTTTTCCCCGATTTTCTCCCTGTTTCACAGCAGCAACCCTCTGCCTCTCGGGTGTGATTTCCTACTGTTAACCTACCCTAAATACAACATAAATCAAAAGCAAAACACTGAACTAATTTCTCCATGTTTTCCAATCATCAAACAACCAGAATATTCCAGAATACTTACCTATTCTGAAGATCGAAAACACCCAACTTCCTATCTATCTCAGGCTCCGTTTCGGGGATGAATACCCTACTTCAATGCTCGATATGAGGCGCGCAAGTGCTCAAGCTTGAATCCGTTGGTCCCGGCAACGGAACCAAAATGTGGGAGCTTTCACTCAACCACCAAGACCCACGGACCGCTTATCGTTTCAAGCGTTCCAAGGGAGCTCTAATGGCTATCTCTCACCTAGCCGATGCGCCGTCGATCCTATGTGTTGTGAGTTTACCTTGATGCCCGATCAAGTACCCTCCTCTCTCTTGCAGTCCGGTAGCTCCACGATTCTTGATGCTAGCTCAAGCATCCTCAAGCCTCCTCCATCTCCAAGATCCATCCTCCATAGCCGCACGCGCAAGAAAAGAAGAGGGAAGAGAAGAGAAGAAGATGAGAGGAGATGGTGAAGAGCTTCACCCTCTTGATCCCTCACTCTCACACACATTCACTCCCTCACACTCTCACACTCCCTCTCTCAAGAGCACACACAAGCAAGGAGTAGAGAAGAAGAGAGGAAGAAGAAGACTCTTTTTGCCACACACCAAAGAATGAGCTTCTCATTCACTTTTCAACTTTATATACATGCCCTAATTTCCATGGGCGGTCATCCCCCTTTTTTACATGGCCGGCCATTAGCCTAGACCCCTTTTCTCATTGTCCTTCTATCTTCCTAGCTTCCTTTCCATCGTCTGTCTACACTTACAAATTGCACGGGTGAGAGCCCGGCGCTCTTTTACAAGATTTCAGGGTGTGCCTTTTTATTTTAAAATGCGCCTTTTTCCCTTTTGCATTTGCCTTGGACTTTTAAGGTTGCCCTTGCGCTTTTGGTCTTCTTTCCTCTTCTTTCTTCAGTCGGGCTACCTTTTTTCCGCCTTTGCCCTACGTCTTTCCCACTTTCTTTTGCTTTCTTCGTGTTGGGGTTAACATTAGGTGATAAGGGGAGAATTTGGTACACTAGTCTAGATGCAGCTAGGCACGAACTTTGCTCGTCTTAAGGACCTCTTTATCAAGAGATTCTCTCAGGCAGGGTACTCTGACAATCTCATCGTTCGGTTGATGAATGTCAGTCAAAGGGAAAAGGAAGACGTAAGGGACTATGTCACTCATGTGCATAGCCTCTTCAAGAGGATCCCTACAAATGAGCGGCCTAACGAGAAGGCTGTGTCTACCGTATTTATAAATGGAATTCAAAGCGAGGAGCTCTACAAGGCTTTGGCTAGTAACTCCACTCTACACCGAAACGTGTTAGCTAGAGTCTTTGAAGAGGCAATAAGGGTGGATGATCAACTTAGGAAGTGAAGCATGAGGAACACCAGTCAGGACAATACAAGTCAGAGAGCTCCAGAGCCGTCAATAGTTTCAAGAGAGAGAGAACTCTAGCATACAAGATAAGGGAAAGAGTGTTGACCAAGGCCAGGAGCTAGCTGAGGTGAGAATGGAGCTTGTACGATTGGAAGATCAAATGAGAAAACATGTTTAGTCACATGTGCAGTGTATATACTATGGCGGTAACCACCTCCCAGCCGAGTGCCAAGATCCTAGATCTAGGCCGTGCTCGAACTGCGGTAGGTTCGGTCATGACGCATTACATTGCAGACTGCCAAGGAGATTCCCATATGCACAACAATACAATCCTCCATACTTAGGCAACATGCCACCTAACCTCTTTGGCAGGGGAGCCCAGTTGGCGCTTCCAACACCAAATGATGCAAGACCGGCCATTTCTAGGCTAGAGATGAACCCAATAGGCAAACCCAGACCACCAAGGCCCTATGTAACCCATCCATTGAGTGACGCTCCTATTCACTATGTGGAAGAACCTAGTGAAGAGGAGACCTATGTGAACCCATACATATCCTATGATGAGGAAGGCAATCTAGTCCTGATGGACTACCGACCAGTACCGGTGATGGCGCTAGGTAGAGGAAGAGGCAGAGGCTTTGGAGGACCAAGCCAATCTCATGCTGGACTTGCAGTCATCCATGCCATATTTCATCACACTGCCCGGAAAGGGAACATGCAAACAAGAACAAAGCTGACCTTCGATGCACCAAGTATGGAATCACACACCTATTTCTTGACTATCCTGGACGGAAGCCATCAACTAGTTCTGCCAACGTGCCCTCAGTACCCTTGGGGTTGTTTGGTGTGGAGACCTTTGATAGTGAGGATACGCCCATCCCACTACATGTCATGGCGCGAGCACAGACAAACAGGAAGGCATCTCATTTCATGGGCCAAGTAACTTGGATGCAGCCTCGTTGGGAAAGAAAAGCCGAAGGAGAAGGAGAAAGAGAACAGACGCAAAGATTACCCTTAAGACTGAGGAAGCCACAACGCTAGTGACATGAAAGAGGGTCACTGATGCAGAGGCAGAGACTTCAGCTCCTAAGACAGCAGAACTAGGGAGTGCCAAGGTAGGGGAATACCCCCACCCCAAACGGCAACTCGAGGCTATAGCCAAAGTCCACGAACACCTTAAGGATGTAGAGCCCATACTGGAAGACCAAATTGAAGATCTCTCTAGTGTGAGTACACCTGTTTCACCATTGCGACCTCAATCGGAGAATGCACCCACACCACATGAGATGCCACAGAGGCAAGACCAAGAAGAAGCATGTCAGCAAGCTAACCAAGACATATGGCCAAAGAGTGCTGACCAAGGAGGAAGGCAACCACCCAGCAACCTCCTCACCACTTTAGTAACCACGCCAGTAACCTTGAGCCTAGGAGATCTGCTTCAGCAGTACCCTTCCTTATGGCAAGAATTAAAGCACTGGGTGGAGGGAAAAGAGGAGCACACTGCCGCTGACTTGCAAGAGCAAGATGTAGTCACACAAATTCCAAGCCTAATGCTACACTCAGTTCCAAGGTCACTGTACGTCAATGCTTTTTGGGAAGGCACTGAGATGCATGTAGTCTTACCTATCCTAGCCTTGGGGGATGTAACACAAAAAGGAATCGTAGACACAGGTGCCGGTGTCAGCATCTTGAGCCACGTAGCTCTACAAGCCTGGGGAAACCCACTTGTGGAAACGGCTAGGTTCAATGTCACATTGGCCAATGGAATGAAGGTCAGACCATTCGGGGTCCTAAAGAACTGGCCAGTGAAGGTCGCAGGGGTGCAGTTTTCTATGAAATTCATTGTCATGAAGGAAGTGGACTACGACATACTGCTAGGCCGACCCTAGATGAGGAACGCTTGAGTTATTGAAGATTGGGGTAAGAATCTCATCTTCTTGGGGAATAGAACAAAAGCAGTAAGGGTTGAGATGGATACCTGGAAGACTACCCCAGCCAACCTTGATGCTATCTTAACCATGCTAAAAGGTGATGCACAGGCAAGCAAACCCTATGGGTCATTGACTAAGTACATCCCTTGCCCTGAGGACGAGCGGGATTGGATGCACGTCTTGGCAACCATTGGCCTACCGTTCTCAGATGAGGAAGAGCTATATAGGCAAGCTGCTAAATCCCCAAGCATGCCAGCAATGGAGCCCATCATGCCGCTCTGCATGATGGCAGGAAGCTCACGTAACCTAGGGAAATCGGTCTCATCCCATATCCCCACCAACAAGCTCCAGCTTCAAGAAATCATAGAGTACCTGACCGATAAACTAAAGGCAACATGACTGCCAATCTAAAACCCCTAAGTGATATTTTGGCTAAGCCTGAGTGGACCAAAATTCACGATCTGAACCTATTATACAATTGGGCTTTAGTCACTGATGAAAAGGAGATTGGAGAGGAAAGCCTAGGGGATGACGAGCAGTCAGAGGGGCAAGACTCTGATGATGAGGAGTACGAGGGCTGCCGCTCTATTGGAGATGAGAGTGAAGAAGAGTTAGACACGATAGAATATGACACTGAAGGGAGAACGATCGAACAGATCAAGGCAGAATCTAGGCCTAGAAGGGAAAGGGCAAGATGGAATGAAAGAGGAGTCATGCGGATGGAGTGTGATAGATCCTGGTTGGAGCACATAGGAGCCATGGATTACGAGCAGGCAAGAGTGGCGCAACCATTGGTAGTTCAAGTGCTTAAGACGGATACACCTACTGAATTACGACCCCCTAGAGAAACTCCTTCCTCAAGCGAGGGATGTGAGTTTAACTCGGAGTCAAAAGTCAGTACGGAGAGTGATCCCGAAATACCCCAACCCTCTAAGGTCAGACGCACCAAAGGGGACTTTCCAGTCCACCTAAGGCACATACGGCTAAAGGAGGAGGCCAGGAAGCGAACTAAGGACTCAGCAGAGAGGCAAAAGAAGCCGCATGATCTCTCCAAACGCTTCACAAAGTTTAAGAAGGGTGATAGAGTGGTGATTTTGCTAGAAGTAAAGAGACAAGGGTAAACCAATGAGCCAATTGAGGAACCCGCCAAGGTCAAGGAAGTCAACTTGGCAGGGAAAGGCGAGAAGCCTCGACCTATGTTCATTGTTGACAACTTGACCAAGGATGAGGAGGCTAAACTTGTTGCTCTCCTACGAGAGTATGTTGATATGTTTGCATGGTCCTTGGAGGAACTTAAAGGAGTCGATCCTAGGGTTGTGACCCATAATATCCCAATGGTTCCAGATGTGGTGCCAACAAAGCAACAACCTTACCCTATGAATCCCAAACATGCCTATGCAGTGAAGGAGGAAATCAATAAGCTCTTGAAGGCGGGATTTATATATGAGATTGAGCACACGGATTGGGTATCACCTATAGTGATCGTTATGAAAAAGAATGGTAAAATTTGAGTGTGCGTGAATTACAAGAAAGTTAATGCCGCTACGAAGAGGGACAACTACCCCTTACCATATACCGAGCACATGCTGGAGAGGGTAGCATGCAAAGAAGCCTACAGCTTCCTGGATGGCTTCTCTGGCTATAATCAAGTGCAAGTGCACCCTGACGATAGGCACAAGACTGCCTTTACCATGGAGTGGGGTGTATTCGCCTACATCGTTATGCCCTTTGGGCTAATGAATGCACTTGCAACCTTTCAATGATTAATGTGCACCATCTTCAAGGATATGCTTAGACGCGAGCTAGAGGTGTTCGTAGATGACTTATGCGTACAATCTAGTTGGGCCAAACACTTAGAAAAGTTGAGAGCTGTCTTTGAAGAGTGTCGGTTATACAACCTCTTATCGAACCCCTTAAAGTGCCAGTTCTGGGTGAAGCATGGATGTACCCTAGGGCACGTAGTGTCAAGGAATGGCATCACCATCGACTTCTCAAAAGTTAGGGTCATTGTAGACCTACCACCACCCATTAACTACAAGGGCGTTCAGTGTTTCTTAGGCCATACGGGATACTATCGATGCTTTGTATTGAATTACGCACTGATTGCTAGACCATTGTACAAGCTACTGATCGTATTCGAGTGGACTGAGAAATGCCAGCGTGCATATGAAGAGTTGAAGAAGGCTCTCACCACTGCACCAATCTTACAAGCCCCAGACTGAAGCATAACATTTCATGTACACATAGATGCCTCTAAGTTTGCTATTGGAGCTGTTCTATGCCAGCCTAGTGAGCATAATCTAGATTACCACGTGACTTTTGCCAGCAGCAGGCAGCTCACTGAAACAGAGATGAACTATTCCACTACAGAATGGGAAGGGTTAGCCATGGTGTTTGCTATAAAGAAATTTAGGCATTATCTGTTGGCCACCCCCTTCGTCTTTTTCGTCGACCATCACGCCTCGCTTTATCTCGTGAACAAGCCGTGCGCTACAGGTTGCATAGCTAGATGGTTACTTCTCTTGTTGAAATTTGATTTCTCTATGTTTGTACGTAAGGGAAAGTAGCACTACATGGCTGATCACATGTCCTGCATACCCACAGGAGAAGCTGTTGAACAAGGTATACATGAAGACCTACCGGACGCTCATCTCTTTGGCCTGTCTAGCGAAAGAGAATTGTTTAGAGCCGATCTGACGCCATATTGGGCCGATGATGCAGTTCAAGTGCTAGAGAACGATAGCTTTGATGAAGGTAGGATCTGTGGCACGGTCACAGTAAGGACTAGTGACCAGGAAAGAAGGGTGCAAGTGCCCCTTAATGCAGCTATCGTCGAGAAATCCTTGGGGCTTGTGTCCAAGAAGGAGAGGTGCCTAAGAAGATATGTATATACCATCATGGGAGTCAAAAAAGATGGCATACACACAGTTGATGGAATCAGTTTGGCTGATATTCCAAACCCTGCAACAAATATGCAAGCTAAAATGGTCCACGCTCTTTTCTCAGGACAGAGATACAACGCTTTAATGAGCAGAATCGGGGTGCCATTACTAAAGAGCATCACTGTAGGAGTTCCATAGGAGGTGGATTGCAATGGTTTTATGCAGAAAACTATTAAGAGTTCATCCGCGCTCCTGGCTCCACCCGCAACACCAGCTGGTGGGGAGTCTCCTGCTTCTACTGCACGATCCGCAAGGAAAATCCCTGCCTCAAAAGCCTCCACAATCAGATATGGCGGTGTCAACGACAATCATCCATGAGGCTATCAAGGATGCTGGTGTAGATGAAGAGCAAGTTGTGCATCAAAGCTCACCTCGCCGTGAGGAAGAAGGCTCGAGTGAAAGGACAATAAGTGACAAAGGAGAGCCGAAGGTACCACCTACTCAAGCGGCTAAACCACGGGAGCAAAAGAAGAGTGACAAGAGCCAAAAGGAGAAGAAAGAAAGACTGAGCAAAGAAGAGCGAGCCGAGATGAAGAGGGCTCAAAGAGAGTCAAGAAGGGTGGAGGAGGAACGAAGGAAAAAAGAAGAGGAAGAGCTCGAAAAAATTAGAGAAGAATCAAAGAGGGCAAAAGAAGAGAGGCAAAGAAGGGCAAAGGAGGAAGCCGAAGAACTAAGAATGAAAGAACTTGCTGAGTTGGCAGAGGCGACTCATAGATCTGTCAAAGAAACCCATGGGGGAGGAGAGATCGATCCTTTGAGTCCCCGCCATGAAGCTGAAGCAAGTGGTAGTGTGGAACCGGCCCCAGTAGTTATAGGCAAGGGCAAGTCCTTGTTACACCCCCTGCCTTCCTCCTTTGTGCCAGTACCAACCAACATCACAACCACAACCACCCCGCAACCCACACCCTCTCTAGACACGACCCAATTGATGAACATGATGCAGCTACTTGTCAGTAAAGTGGCTGAAATTGTACCAAAAGCCGGAGCAAAAAGGCCGACTGCTGTAGATGCCGAGTCTAGGCAACATGATCCAAAATGACAGAAGCTAGAGGCATCAACCACTATAGCCCCTACTCCCATGCCATTTGGTGCCGACTATGACGCTTATGTGGTTGAGCTTCTAGTATAATTGGACAAGGCAAAAGAAGAAAAGAAGATAGCCTTGGTGGAGTTAGAGAAAGAAAAGGAAACTTCAGCAGCCTTAAGGCTGGAAGTTTCAAAGCAAGGAGCCGACCGAAGAAGGGAAGTGAAAACTCTACAAGATTAGCTAGAAGCAAAGACCAAGGAAGCCCAGGACAATGAGAGCCGCCTAAGACAAAGGCTGGAAGATGAAGAGCAAAACCTGGTGGCAAAACAACAAAGCTTGAAGTTACTAGTGCAGTAGTATGCTGACTTGCAACAGAGAACTGCCGGACTGGAAAGGTACAGACAGATAGAAGCTTAGGAGAGTGAGCCAAGTGAGCAACAAGAAGATGCCGTAGCTTTCGGGCTATGGTATGAACTTGAAGAACAAGACAGATTGGAGAGGGAAATAGAGTTCCTAGAACAGGAAAGGCCAGGAGTTCCCGCAGCAGAAGCACAAAGGTTGCAGAATGAGGCACAACCATTGCAAGATGCATTGGAGATTACCAAGGGAGACATAGAGGCCCTCATGGCCATGGCCTTCACCCAAAGAAGATTGCATTTCACAGAGATCCAAAGTCACGAGCAGCTTGTGCAAGAAAAGTCAGAGCTATTTGTTGAGGTAGAAAAAAGATTCAACATTGCAAATCAGGCAAAAGAAATTACTGAAGAACAACTGGCTCGAAAATCTAGGGAAAGGAACCAACTCTGGTTCTTAACGAATGAGCAGCAGGCAGGTTGTGACAACCTTGGCAAGTGAGCTGGAGGAGGGAAGAAAGAAGATGGGCAAGAGAGCCAATGAGTGGGAAAGAAACAAATTTGAAAGAGTTAGGGATTTAACAGAACGCTTGGTGGTGGCTGAGTGTGAGAGAGTGCTTGCAGAGTCCAGGGTAGAAGTTGCTGATGTATGTGCCAACACACAAAGGCAAGCCTTTCTTAGCACAGTACTACATGTCACCCAGGTGGAGGGCAATGATTCAATGGAGAAGGTAAGAAGGAAGCTAGAACTGACCACCCGAGAACTAAAGTATGGCCTTCAAGAACGGGAGCTTCCAACAAGCACAAGAATCACAAAAGAGCAGCAATTTCACTACCTATGCCGTGCCGGCCTCTCCACTGTTGAGCTTAAGGAGCTTGGGTTTGAAGAGCATGAGTAGCCACCACCATGACCACAAGCGGTTCCATCAGTTGTCAAGCAGAATGTCGAAGAGGATCCGAACTTTGAGGAGGATGCTGAAGAAGAGCAACAAAGAATGCCCAGTCCACCTCTACCAGACCTCTCGCCTGAAGAGCCCAAAGATGCCCATATGCTCGAGCACATTGTGGTAGCCAGAAGAAGAAGACAAGAATTAGCAGAGGAAGCCCAACACAGAGCACGATCACTGCCAAGACAATTCCCTAAAGAGCTTGTGCCACTACGAAGGGATCCCCATCCTATCGATTGGCCTCAGGAATTGGTCATATGGCATCAATGGGAGTTCTAGACGAGGCTGTTTGAACTTTCATTTGCTTATCCACACTCTCTGGACCGTGCTTTGCCTCTAGGTATTCTAGCCAAGATCAAGGATCTGGCTAATGATCTTGCAAACAGATGGATAGAGGAAAGAAGCCTCATAATAACTCGATGGAGGCAAGAGCCTGAAGACTACTGGCAAGACAAGGTAAACAGGGTTTCCAAAACCGTCCAACGCTAGGAGGCATAGCCGAAGTGGCGGAAGAGGATTTGGGATACCAATTTTGATGTCTGGACTACTCCCTGAAGAACGCAACGACCCCATCTACATGCCCTACCCCCGTAGGTATGGAGTTGACTATGATCGAAATATTCATGGGGATTTTGACTTTCCTAAGATATATAATGTTAATGCAGGGAGCCCCAAGGAATGCCTAGTCTTTAGGTTAGAGGATCTCCTCCCATTTATCAACCGCTTCCTCGTAGATTTTTCTTCTTGCCCAAATCCAGCCTTCTTAACTACCTGTAATTATCTTAGGCTTATCAAGTTCCTATTGATGCAGAGACCCACAGCCGAGGAAGCCCACCTCCCTCCACTCTTTTTTGACATCAACCTAGGGATAGATAGTAGAGCCATGACTAGACTAATGACGAGGGCAACCCTGCTTCCCTCCTTTTGCCTAGAAATCTTAGAGGATATGAGTGATACCCGCTTCACGAGGTGCGATCATCCTTTCTTGTCATCCACACCTCTAAAGGCCCGAGCCGGCATTAAAGAATATCTACAAAGTTGTGCATTCCTATCCCAATGCTTGCGACCGCCTCGTGATCTAGCTGAAGGTGATAGGCATTAGCCGGGGACGTCTTTCTTGTATGCAATTCTTCAAAAAAGAAAAGAAAAGAAAAAGAAAAAGAGAAAAGAAAAAAGCACGAGGGCTCACTTCACTCACTACACCTAGGGTTTACACCTAGCCCCTCCCCCACTTCACGCTTAGGGCACATCAAGGGCAGGACTTCCAGACCTGTCACCCTAAGTTTTGCACTGCACCTCCAACAACACACGAACTGGGTCCTCAAGTGTGGGACATTACCAAGGGCTTACCCAAGGTTAGACCCATCTCCCAGTTCCACTACACATGCATTTACACCACACTGTGAGACAGACACACCCCTTAGGGAGTGCACAAATTTCTCTTGCAGGCTATGATTGTGACTCAGTGAATGGCTACCCAGCTAAAGAAGATCATCCACGACATCCGCTAATGACTAGGAATTTTTCCCTGAGTCGAACAGGACACCACTACAACAGCTTCAGGAGCTTTTGCATACTCCGATGGTTGGATGGACCAACATGCTTGATGTAGCCAACCATCTGCTTGTTGATGGCTACCATGACTGAACCAAATCAAGCAGAAGGAAAACTCAGTGATGGACCCACCATTGGGATAGATTTTGGAACGTCGTGCAGTCACAATGCAAAGAATTTCTCATACACCTTCACGTGTACTTCTTCTCAACATCAACAAACTTTGCTTCATCCACACATTGTTACGAGAAACCAGCCCGCGGTCTTCTAACTACGTAATATCTAAGTATGCACGACCACTCACATAATATCTGCATCGAAATATATACATAGTTTGGGTCCTTAAGTGCAGGACAATACTCTCATCTTGCTTAGAGTTCGACCTGTCTCACCAACTAATTGAACTATGTCTTGTGCATGATAGAGAAGACTAGCACTACCCCTAGGGAGAGACCACCTATGAGAGGTTTTCAATTGCAGGTATTGACGACTCCAACGAAAGTGTCGTTCGCTCTTTATCAACACCCAAATAACCCAAATCTGAATTCTTATCCTTTATTATCCTGCAAGCCCGCCAAGAATCGTCATGTGCAGAATCCCCCATAAACCAACACTTGTGCTGACCATCAGTGCAATCCCCAACAAAGAACAGCCTTACCACCAAATCCAACAACCCTACCACCAGCCACCTAGGCCACCAACGTGCCCCCAACAACCTTCCTCCACACCACCACCAACACTCCTCCATGGCAACCACCAATGTTCCTTCCACCCACGTCTTCAGTGCATGCCAAAGCCCGCTATCTATGACGGTGAGCGCCATGGGACTGGCACTCGTCTAGGAGGGGGGTAATGTTAACCGGTAGACGAACAAGGTGGAAAATCTGGAAAAGCTAAAGCAGAAGAAAAAGGTCGAGGCAAAGTGAAACTGAAGACAAAGGTGCACAAGGAAAATCTAGAAACATAAGAAGCACGGAAAAGTCCTAAATAAGGGAGAAAGGCGCACAAGGAAAAGCACAAGTCAATACTTTTGTAAAAGAGCGCAAGTACTTCATGATTTAATTTAAGGAGCACCGGGCTCTCACCCGTGCAATTTGTAAAGGTAGATGGGTTGTAGGAAGGAAGCTAGGAAGATAGGAGGACAATGGGAAAAAGGGCCTCTAGGCCACGGCCGGCCATGTAAAAAAGGGGATAAGGGGATGACCGCCCAAAAGGGATATAGGGTTTTGTATATAAAGTGGAAAAGTGAATGAGAAGCTCATTCTTGTGTGTGGCCAAAGCTTCTTCTTCTTCTTCTCTTGTTTCTTGCCTTCTTGCTTGTGCTTGAGTGAAGGATTGAGGGAGTGTGAGAGAGTGAGGGAGTGAGTGTGTGAGAGTGAGGGATCATGGAGAAGAAGCTCCCCATCTTCTCTCTTCTTCTTCTCTTCTCTTCTCTTGTCTCTCGCGGCTATGGAGGATGGAGCTTGATGGAGAGGGCTTGAGGTTGGTTGAGCTTTCCCCAAGGATCCTAGAGCTACCAGAGTGCAAGAGAGAGGAGGGAACTCGATCAAGCATCAAGGTAAGCTCACTACACCCGTAAAGTAGGCATTGAGCGTCGGCTATGTGAGAGGTAGCCATGGCCGCTCGACTTGAAACACTTGATCAATAAGCGGTCCGTAGGTCTCGGAGTAGAGCTCCGAAGCTCCCCTTCATGAACCTAGATGTAGAGCAATGAGGTTGGCTACCTTCTTGGATAAAGAAGAGAAACTATTGACCTCATTGTCCATTGAGTTGGGTAGGTTTGGGGAGGTGACCTAGACTAGGCACTCATGGGAAAGAGTGTCTAATGGTGAGAACTTAGGTGTCCATGGGACCACATATCATCTATACTCAACCACCAATCCTTGTACCCATTCTCTCTTCTACTTGGAGACAAGCAAGGCAAGGCAAAATAGAAACCTCTTCCAATGAATCAATATTGTTGTAGGGTGCCCCATGCAGAGTATGTGGACAGGAACCATCACCCAAACTCTTCCACGGTAGCAATCTTACCCATAAAATGATAATGCCGCTCGGACTCACAAGACCTTCTTTTGCTCTTGTCTAGGTGCCTTGTTCTTCTTAGAGAACTCCTTGATCTGTGCTCGCATCTCCCTCTCCATTGGTGCCATGTCAACATGATCATTTCGAGCAGCAACAAGGTAATTGAGCTCCATCATATCTTCATTTATCCCTACTTTTTTTGGTTGTTTAGCACCAATGTTAGGGCCTTGTTTGCTATTGCTTGCATGAATGGGAGGAGGGAGAGAGCCATGTGGTAGTAGTTAGTTTCCACGCTTTAATTACTATAAATATCTTTAAAGCCCACTTTGTCATGTTCTCTTCCTTTCTCTCTCTACTTAACACAAGATTTTGTCCCTCATCAAATTGGTAGAGTCTCCAGGGAAAGTTTTGTATACACTAGTGACATCACATGGCATCATCCCAATGGAGAAGAAAGCTTGCAACCTTTGGGACCAAAGAAAGGAAACCCCAGAAATGCTGGAGGTCTTTGCTGCCAATGCACTGAAAATCACAATGGATGTAAAGTTTGCTTTCTTCCCCAATTCATGCTACTACTACCATGAAATCGGACATATTGCAAGAAAATGCCTTAAGAAGCAAGTAAAATAAGAAGTGCACCCTAATGAACAAAAGAAGAAGGAGAAACAGAGAGAACCATAGAAGAATTTGAAGGTCCAATCCTTGGCAAGAAAGAAAGGAGAATAAAGAAAAAGAAAAGGGAAAGAAGGGCCAGAATGAGTCTAATCATGAGAAGGAAAACATGATGCATGCTCGAAAGAAGAATCAAAACCCACCGAAGGGAAGGAAGAATCCCTCCCTCAAGCAACAAAACAGGCTTGCTTGATGGACTAAAATATTTATGATGCGCTTGACAAGGATGAAGGCATATAGTATAGTAAGTATCAGTATTATGAACAACACAACTAAGCTAAACATTATCACTTGGAATTTGAGAGGCCCGTGTACTGAGGCAAGAAGGGCACACTACAGGAGGATCCTCAAAATGAGGAGACTCAACATCCTAGAGTTGCAAGAAATCAAGCTTCAAGATGAAGAATGGGCAGTGAAGGATTTTGTAGGATATGTGTGTTTTCGCCTCATGCAAATGGGGGAAGGGGGGACCTTAACCTTGATCAAGGGTTAAAAAGGATGAAGAGAGATATTATGCAATAGGAATGATGGTCATGGATAAGGAAGAGATCTGTGTGATCTCGATCTATGCACCCAACAACTTTAACAAAAGAGTTGTTAAGTGAAAGACGCAAAGATGACAAGCATTCCCACACTTCCGATTTGATATTTCAATATGATCACTGGTGATGGGGACTAATCCCATCAATCTACATCGTTATCAAGGGAGGAAAGAGCTGCTTAGGATGCATTACGTTTGGAACACGAGTTGGTGGACATGTGTCACACATTAGGCAATGATGTTAGCAAATGTCTCACATGGCATAACCAACAGAAGGGTTTGAATTGGAGAGCAGCAAGATGAGACAAAATCTACGTGAAGCACTCGGCATGTGTGGATGTCACTTGGATCCGAGATGAGGGTACTCCCACAATTCCACAACTCATATCAAACCCCACTTGAGATGATATTCAGGGTGATTGGCAACTACCATGTGGACTACTACCCACTACCTTTCAAATTGAATGTCTCATTCCTAAAGGACAAGAACTTTAAAAGAGGGTTGTAGGAGCAGTGGAAAAATACAATGTGCAAATTTTAACATCCCTTCCTCAAGCTACATGAGTGTATAAGAGCTATAATGAACTATTCCAACAAGCAACGTGGTCACTATTGAGCTTAGGTGTCTAGGACTAACATGGATACTGTCATTGTTGTTCATGCTTTTCTCCTTATTGCTGCTACTATCCAACCTAACGATTGTAGTCTTATGTGGAACATTCAAAATGTTGAAGATTTCATTAAGGCTAGATAAATATATCAAATTCAAGGTTATCAAATACAATTGAAGGTGAGGTATGAGATTGAGGGAGAAGCCACCTACTTTGCCTTCTTCCAAGCAATCCAATTTAAGAAGAAGAAAGAAACATACTATCATCCAAGATGTTGAGGGGACTATACATTGAGATGATTTCTCAATAGCTAAAGCCTTTGTGGCACACCTACACTTGATTGCTGGACAAGAAGCCCCTATTAATCTAGAATATGAGGAGGCAGTGCAAGAACTTCTCTCCCCCTATGCTAAGAGAATGTCAACTTGGAAGTGGTCACTCTCATGGCTTTCCCTTTCACTATGGATGAACTAGAGTTCACAATAAAGAAGATGAAGGTAGGCAAATCTGGAGGCCCTGAGGGCTCCCAGTAGAATACTATAGAGTAATATGGGAAAAATGCAAGAATGATGTGTGTGCAATCATTTTCATCTAAGAGGTATCATGCTATAGGATGCAAACCTTGGGATGATCAAGCCGATACCCAAATCTCCGAATAGGGTGATGATCAACCAATGGAGGCCACTTACCATGTTTAATGTCTACTACAAGATTATGACTAAAGCAAGAGCACTGAGAATCAAGTATCTTCTACCCTCAATCATCCATAGGGATCAATATGGATTTATGCATAGAAAATGCATACATCATGCTATACTCAACTTGGCATTCTTTGTGGATTGGGAATTGCAACATGATGGGCAATTCGTGCTTATAAACATGGATATGGACAAGGGTTATGACCGAATTAGATGGGATTTCATTCTGGCCACAATCAACTAGATGGACTTTGGGAGACCCTTTAGCAAAATGATAAGTGGGCTATTTATTACTACATCAACTATAGTAAATGTAAATGTCCTAATATCTCCTCCATTCCAAAATGAAAAAGGTCAGTATGCCAAGGATGCCCATTGGCACCACTCTTTTTCGCTATAATAACATATCATCTACTCAAAACAATTGATTTTGAAATCAAGGAAGGATCCCTCAAGCGATTTCCCTTGTAGGATGGATTGATGTATGATGACAATTGTTCGCAAAGATAATTCCAACATTGTAGAAGCCAAAAAGCACAACGCTTGCACACTACTTAGTATTTATGAGCTATTTTGCAAGGCATCAGGCTCAATGATCAACTTGAAGTAGACAAGATGATGGTGATCTTGTTGATGCAAGAGAAGAAGGAGCTAGAAGCATGTGGCTTTAAGTAGATTATCAATCTAGGCCAAGTATTTAGGTACTTAGGCTATCCAATGGGCATAGACCTCATAGAAAAACAAAGATTCTATTTGCTCATAGCCAAGGTGGAGAACATAATCAAAACCATTTAGAAGGTGCCCATGGGCTTGAGTGGAAAGATAATCATCCTAAAGTACATCATCTTGCCAATAGTAGCATTTGTAGCTACACCCAATCCCTTCAACAAAGTCATGTGGGAAAAGATTGAGAGACTCAAGTGACTTTGTTTGGAGCTATGGGAAAAAGAAGATATGGCATGCTATTCCCTAGAAGTAACTCACCATGTCAAGAGCAGATGGTGGCATGGGAATAGACCTAATGAGGGACAAAGTGGCACACACGCAAAGCAGAAGAGAGGAAAGTGTAGTGGCCTTGAATGATATGATGTACTAGGTGCTAATATAAGGTTCAGGAATGGGACAAGACTCCTACAAGAACTGGGGACACGACACTCATGCAACACATATGGCTAAAACCTGTTTGCTTATCAAGATAACATAGCCCCTATTAAAACTAATTGGAAAAAATCACTAGTAGTGTGGATAGAAAGGGTCTAATTAAGTGGAAAGATGTATGTAGCCCGTAGTAGGGAGAACTCAAAAAGATTTAGGAGCTCATGGAGGAATATAGCCTAGCTCAACTAGGGATGGAGTGGGTAAAGAAGGCCTTGCAGAACAAGAGTGAAGAATGGCCCACCTTGTAGGTCTATAAAGAACTAGTTCTTAAGTCCTTGATAACCAAGAGAGGGAGAAAATCCCTACAAACAAGAGGAATGAAGGACTTTGAAGGTCGAAAGGTGGAAGATTTCTTAGCTCTCAAGGAAGAATGGAAGTGACAATTTCCAAAACAACATTGGAAGGTTTGGAGGTGTAGACTAAGGAGAGTTTAGAGGGAAACACCTTCAAACAAACTCAATGGATTCCTTTGAAAAGTATGTCCTAGAAAGCTACCAACCAAAGAGAGACTAGGCAAGTTTATGAAGATAGGTGATCTTTATATGATGTGTGTTAAGAGCAAGGAGTCCATGCTACATGTGCTCTTGCACTACATAGTAGCAAAAGCTATCTGAAAAGGAGTTAAGCATTGGCTTAATCGATTAAGACTACAGTTGCAAGGTTGAAGATAGCTCTGTTTCAGTTACAAAGGGAAATGGAGCTAGGAGACTTTGAAGGTATGGAACATGGTTAGAGCAATAACCCTCAAAGCCATTTGGGCTGATAGGAGTAGGGTAGTAATGGCCAAAGCTAGTAGAATGCATACTAGTAAGGTACATGACCAAGTAGTGAGGGAAGTATTAGCCCTTTTAGGGAAGATTTCAAAAATGGCTCACGTGTTCAAAGTGAGTCTGAAAATGCTGGAAGAAAGAAAAAGTCATGTAAGGACATGGCAATAGCCTTTTTTGGCCAAAACCTGAAGCATCCTAGAGATGCAGATGTAAATATTATCCTTGTGATAGAAATATCAATATTATTTGCACTAAAAAAGTGAAACTAAAAGTAGTTATTATTCGAGACCACTATCTCTGTGAGTTGTGGACCATGGCTTACACACATATTTTCAAATAGGGTCAAGTGATGATAGATCCTTTAGAACATTGTAAGACAACATTTCCAACAAGTTTAGGTATACTTTCTTTCAATAAGTAAGCATTGTTCTACTTAAGCAATCCCTTTGCTAGCTTTTAACACTTATTATATATCTCTTGTATATGAGTGTATATAAAACTTCCCAAAAGTGTTCTTAGATAGTGTTTGCATACATTCCGTTTGGGAAAAGTATTTGGCTTGTCTTTTAAATTTGTTTGAGAAGTGTATAAAATATCAAATGTCCCCTAAAACTCTCAAATGCCAATAGTCTTCACACAAACTTGACATGTAGTGTGTAAATGATGAAATTTTCACCACTTAGGGTTATTTTGAGTTGCCTTATAGCTTTGACCTTCAAAGGGTACACAGGAGTTCAATGCTTCATAAGTTGCCTCCTTAGAGTTTTGACCTTAAAAGGGCACAAGGAAGTTCAATGCTTCATAAGCTATGTAGGCTATAAAAGATAAATTATTATGTTTTCCCCCTAATATCTCCCACTCCTTATACGATTACCTTTTATCCTTTAAGTGGAAAAAATAGTATCATCACAAATCTATAAGAAGCTTAAGGAAATGAAATCAATGCCTATTTTGAGATCCCCAAATATTCCATGTGCATGTTAAATAAATTCTTAGAGGGCTTACTATCAAGAAATCTCTGTATTACATATGTTCAAGAGGTATCTTAAGAACCTCGTATATTTATGAATTGTGATGAATTAAATGTTTCCTTTTTATCGTAAACCCATGAGATTTGTCTAAAAGTGAATTTCAAATAAACACCATTGCAAATGTAAGTATATACATTTTCAACACCCCCCTCCACCCCCCCCCCCCAACCAATTGCACCCAAAACCAAAAGAATGCATTGACATTTGCAATTGGATGTCTCCCTTATGTGTCCTAGCATGAGCTTCAGGATGAGTATAAAGAGAATATATAGATTTCCAAAGTAGGTTTTGCAAGTTTAATATCTAGAGATTAACCACAAAACCATCAAAAGAGAAGGTGTATACATGGCCTAAGTGATAATGCACACAAAGCCAATTCAAAAATTGAGTTGTAATGTGCCCTTTTACACATGTAATTGTCTTTTTCAAGGCTTTTCCAACACGATTACGGATTTAGTGCATAATAGTCAACATGATTATAAGGTTTGGTCTAGTGGATCATATGTATTTTCATATTGTGGATATAGGAGCTTTTGTCAAATCTCAAGTGAAGACACAAAATAGAAATATGATGAATGAGGGAAAAGTTCAACTAGGAAGAAGTACTATTGTTCCTATGATGTCAAATGAGGTCTATACCAACAATGACAATGAGTGAGACATATAAGAGTGCAAGATTTATGAGAAGCTTTTACATGGTGGGGAGACATGGTGGCTAATCATTGTAGGAGTAAACCTTAGTATCACATGCATTCAAGGCCTAATTTAAAAAACCCTTACTTGAAAAAATCCATTTGTTGAACCCATAATAGGGTTTATTCATTCAAATAAAAAATCTCACATACTTGAGTTAGAAATAATGACATGAAAGCAAATTGCTAATATAAGTGATACCTAGTATCCATGGGATATTATACTTGACTCAAACATTTTGACGTGAATCATAATTGCTACCATAAGTGACACCTAGTATCCATGTAGCCATGGGAGATTCACAAAGCATAGAAAAATCTAAAAGATTTTGAATAATTTGAAAGATTTTGAAAGTGGATTTGCATAGAGAATCATGATGCGTAAGCGCATGCTCTTTTAATGATTCTCTCACTATTTTGACGCATGGGTGTCATTCTTTTCATCATTTATTTGAGGATAGCACCTAGAAGTTTCTTACAAAGTCACTCAAAGTATACCACATTCTTGATTTATGCTTGATTTATGCATACGTATGTGATGCATATATTGTGTGCTTTAGCAAGATGGAAGAATGTTGGCTAGACTTTTCAATGAAACGAATACCACTATACAATTTTTGAAAAGAGGTACTTTGCGTTTTGATTGAGATGAAAGCAAGTCTTCTGCGTTTTGATTGTTCAATGATGAAAAAATGATGTTGGTTAGTTGAGGGTTTTGGAGTGGGCTAAAAGCATCACACATTATTGACACATAATTTGGTTTCCTTTACACGGTTTCCAATATATTTATGATTGGCATACTTAACTCACTTTCCTTTACATAGGTAAATACACTTCAAAGGCATTGATAAAGGAGGTTTGACCATAACAGACTTGGCTTGCATGTTGGGATAAAGGAATGTGGTTGGTGTTTGGTTCGTAAATGGTAGTTTAATCTCAGTTGCTTATTTAGGAAAATCTTAACAAAGTCATCTGTTAAGTTTTCTCGTTGGTGGGTGTTATGTGAAATTGACTAGGATAGTTCATTAATTAAGGATAGTTTAACCAAAGTTATGTACTAAAGGGAACATGTAGAGTACTGCAACTCGTAGTTGGTAGAGTTAATTGGATATTGCATATAGCACGATGGCAAATATCAATTTGATTTGACCTGTGTATTTGGCTAAAACTATACCTTGCATTTAATAGTTGTCATGTTTGATTCCACTTGTGTATTTAGTTGAATTCGTACCTAGTATGTCATTATTATCATGTATTATAAGTAGCATATGCATCGAATGGGAGGGTGTATATCTGGCTAAACATATACTTGTTCCATTTTTGTCATATATGATGGGACACATACACATAGGATGGGAGGGCTTTGCCTCTGTTATATGTTGAGTAACTTATGTGTAGGATGGGAGGCCTCTATAAGTGTTGTATAGTAATATAGCACTTTGTATTTTGAGAGGTGATGGAAGAGTAAGTGTTGTATATAAAATGATGTGTGCCTTGGAACAGGTGAAGGTTGAGTGATTACAATACAAACCTAAAATTGGACGAGAGGTTAGGATGATGGAGGGGCGAGAGATGAATAGGGGAGCATTAGGATGGAACTTATCTAGGGTAGTGGTGGTGGTGGTAGTGGTAACGGTGATGAATGTGCCCTATAGTGGTGGGTTACCGCTGTCGACGCGGTCGAGGTGGATAGTGGACGAGGCGACGGGCGGGCGGGTGAAGCTCGCGTGCGTGAATTGGGCGGCACATTTGGAGCCGATGCTCGCGGAGGGGCTGGACAAGAGGCCGGTGGACTGCATAGCGGGGCAGGTGGCCAGGTGGGGCTTCAACTGCGTGAGGCTGACGTGGGCGACGTACATGTACACCAACGCGTCGCTGTCCAACCGGACGGTGGGGGACACCCTGGCGGCGCTGGGCCTGCAGGGCGCCATGGCGGGCATCGCCAAGCACAACCCATCCTTCCTGGCGCTGCGGCCGCCGGGAGCGCTCGCCGCGGTCGCGGCGGCGCTGGACGCGCGCGGGCTGATGGTGATCCTGGACAACCAGATCAGCGCCCCTGGCTGGTGCTGCGGCGAGCACGACGGCGGAGGCTTCTTCGGCGACCGCGAGTTCGACCCGGCGGTGTGGCTGAGCGGCCTGCGCGCCGCCGCCGCTGCCTCCCGCGACAGCCCCGCCGTGGTGGCCATGAGCCTGCGCAACGAGCTGCGCGGCCGCGCGCAGAACGCCGCCGACTGGTACCGCTTCATGCAGATGGGCGCGGAGGCCATCCACCAGCAGAATCCCAACCTCCTCGTCATCCATGGCGGCCTCAGCTACGCCCAGAACCTCAAGTTCCTCGCCTCCCGCCCTCTCAACGAGTCCCTCCAAAACAAGATCGTCTATGAAGTCCACAGGTAAACCCCCACCACGCCAAAGAGATAAACATGCGTGTATGTGTGTGTGTTACTATCTCTCATGTTTTATCTTTTTCACCCAAGAGATAAACGTGTGTGTGTGTGTGCGTGCACGCGCGCGTCCATATAATACACAGTGATGAGCTTTAGAGAAGGGTTAGAAATATGATATCAAAGAAATGATGACAAGCATAGAAAACTTGAGATCATCATTACTATGTGTTGACAACCTTTAGCATTACACTATTAAGATTTTGATATGATCTCGTTTCACTTTTTCAAAAACAATAAGTTGTGCACACAAGGAATAACCTCACCAAACTTCAAAGAGCAAGACACAAAGGCCTAGCTAGTCAGGTCGAAAAAGTGTATGTTGTACTGTTTATGTGTGAATAGGAAGAGAGTAATCACTTACCATCATTCAAGAAGATTTATTAAACTTTTTCTAGGAATCAATAAATTTCATATGGAGCACATAGATAGATACATAGTAAATATTGACCACCACAAAATAGGGTATGCATTTTCCACAATGAAATAGAAACAAGGGTGCACTATTGTGCCCAAGAGCATTGCCCTTTTTTTTGCACGAGAGAGAGAGAGAGAGAGAGAGAGAGAGAGAGAGAGAGAGAGAGAGAGAGCACCCTTTTTCTTTAATTTTCTAAAATAAACTCTTCTTTCTTGAAAAGTAAGATATCAACATATTTCAAGGCTAAGTGGACCGCTTAATTGAAGCTAACAGTGCATAAATTTTTTGGGACTTTGCACAACCTTGTCACAACACCATTGCTATTTAGAACCTTTGAAAAAAACTTGTAAAATTTTAAATTTATTACATGATTCAAAATATCATAATTTGAACCACGAGTTCAAGGGCTATTGTTATCAATAATAGACAATTGATTTAAGAAAAGTGAATATTCAATGACTACTTTTATCATGATCCCATATGTCTCTCTTTTTCTAGCTTACACTTCTTAGGGTTCATGTGTATGAGTGAAACCTTCAAGCTTCAATATATTTAGTTTTTGCTTTTATGGTTCAAATAGTTAAAGGTGTGCATGTTTTAGATCTCTAAAAATTTGTTCTACATGTGCATTCACATTTATGTAGGTATTCCTTTACAAATGGAGACTCTTACATGGATGACTTAGACCACAAATGTGCTGCTGTCATGCAACAAATCATGGGAGCCTCTGGATTTGTCACCACACCTAACCAGTCCTTTACAGGTCCTCTCTTTGTAAGTGAATTTGGGGTTGACCAATCAGGTGCTCATGACAATGATAATCGGTTCTTGCCTTGCTTCTCGGCTTTCTTAGCCCAAGAAGACTTTGATTGGGCATATTGGGCACTCCAAGGTAGCTACTACTTGAGACAAGGCAAGGTTGATGCAGATGAGACATATGGCCTCATGAATCATGCATGGAATGCCCCACGCAACTCCTCAATATTACAACGCTTGCAAGCCTTGCAATCTCCTTTCATCCAAGGTGAGAACTTTGGGTGCCCCCAAACTCAAAGAGACACAAACTTCCATATAAAGATTCTCCACTTAGTTTTATACTTTTACGTTACTCTCCACCTAGTTTCATATTAACAAGTCACCCTTTTAGCCTCTCTATGATAGAACATAGCATAACTACATTGATTAGGATATTTGCATTTCGAAAAAAAATAGACATGCTTAAATCTACCTTTAAAATCATTCTCAAAAGTTGCAAGCAAGAAAAAATTGCCTTGATCTTAAGGATTCTCAAAGCATATAATAGAATAGTTTGCTTGGGCATAGACTATGTAGTTATATGACCAATATATTAGCTCTAGAATAAGATAAAGAGCATCAACAATGTATCTTCTTGAAAACCATTAACAAAAGTCAATGATATACAATGCCAATATACTTTTAAAGTACAAGTTCTTGTCATGCAATATTGTGGTTGTTTGCTAGGACATTGTTAAGTAATTCAAAGTTTTCTTATCCACATAGGCATCAACTAGTAGTTGGTTGACTCTCAAACTATCAACATCGTAGAAGGAACAATGGAAGTGGGATTGGCCAATAAACATTTAGAGGATAATGAAAATGGTTACTAATAGGATCTCCTTTATATTTGCATGTGGCCTAAGAAGAAGAAAATGAACTTGTAAGAGGTGGTTAAGGGTGATGATAATTGAGGCCTTGAGAGTACTAGAATCTCTATGTCACACTTCTCTATGTAAGTTTATGAATACACAATGGTTAAAATTTATTCAACATTTTCATGTATGAGGATAAAATCGTGTGCATAGATCTCGTGCCAAGTGCATGCATGCACACGATTTTGCTCATGTATTGAAAAAGTACAAATAGGGCTATTAGGGCACAACACGTCCATCTTGATGAACATTTTGAGTTATCTAAACCTCACACACACTCTTAAAGTTAATCAAAGAAGCATAGAATTTTAATTGAAAATGTAGAAATACCATACAATAACTTGTGGCTTCTACCTATACTAGGCCTAGTTTTTGCATCAATGCTTTGTGGACAAAATAACTTAAATAAGTACATTCATTATCATACCTTACTTGAAGGGGAAAACAATTGTATCTCAATAAACATAATAGAATTGTGAATAAATGGAATAATTTTAATAATTACCATTGCAAGTCTTTGCACACAACTTTCTTCTCTATGCAAAAGTTCTAATAAGCAAGATATCATTTTACATGACTATTCATGCCATTTATTGTAAGTATCTACATACAATTTTCTTTTACATGCCCCCAAATCTCAAATAAATAAGATATTTATCATTATTAACTTAAAGATGTATTTCAATTTAAATTTATGAAAATACTTCTGTATGTTGTTTTGACAACAATAACAATATGGACTCACTAGCCTTTCTTCATGATGTGAAATTTTAACATCATGACTCTAATGAGATCATTGCACATATGCTAGTCCCCCTTCAAATCCTCTCATGAGATTATGAGGTTTCTTATGCATTCAATCTAAGCAATTAGAATTCGCTTTTGCATGGAGTTGATACTAATATTTACTACTTCTACAAGAACTTGTATTTACTACTTTATTTTACAAGCAGATATAGATCTCAACACTAGCAATGAAGTACATCAAGTCATTTTTCATCCATCTACGGGACTTTGCATCAATGTTATTTCGACAAGTGCATTAACATTGGGATCTTGCAATTTACAATCAACATGGAGGCTCAACTCTAAAGGACAAATCACCCTCGATGGAACACGATTGGTTATTTCAGCCCAAGGTGAAGGACTTGAAGCAATGCTTAAAGTTTTTCAAGAGGAAGAAGAAGCTTCAATCTGGAAAAATAACTTCACTTTCACACATATGCAGTTCTCAACAAAAGTTGGTAATAATGAGACATTATGCCTTGATGGGAACTCACCACCCACAATATACACAAGGACTTGTATTTGTAGCAATCAGAAGCAATGCCACATAGGTCTTGTTAGCCAATGGTTCAAACTCATTGATTTCAATGCATTACACTCACAAAAAGCATTCTTAAGTTTATAGCTAGTAAGGCACAATGTCAAAATATTGATATATGTTCCTTTTGGATTATGATATCACCATGACTTATTGGCTACTTTATGAGGTTCTTAATTGACAAGAGATATCTTGACATCACCATGGCTTGTTGGCTACTTTGTGAGGTCCTTGATTGACAAGAGATATCTTGGTTATATTTAGATTTTGTGCTTGGATACTCAAGAGTTATATTTCACTTAAAATTCAAAGCACCTAACAAACTTCATGATGAAAAGAAATTGTCTTTCAGTTAAAGTACCTGATGGATTTTATCATGAGAAGCACAAAATTTTAAAACTTTATACACATAGAAAATCACGCATTTGGATACTTAGTTTGTCAAACTTCAAGTAACTATTTGAATAATGAAGCAGAAAGAATATATAGTAGAAAATTTATCTTTCTCTCATCTATCCTTAAACCACTTTGAGACTCTTGTGCACACTTAAATATTGACTTATAGATCGAAATGTTTAAGTAGAATTACATGACACCTTAGGTTAATGCTATTTATCTACCTTTTTGTCAATGTGACATGACCTTGATACATGTTTACCCATGAAAACATTGAAATGTTTGATCAATATGCTTGTACATGTTAATCCATGTTCACCCATGAAAACATGGAATGTTTGATCAATATGCTTCTACATGAGAGATTAGATGCAAGAGTTTCACATGAAAACAAAAGTTATTAGCACACTAAAACTTCTTGACTTTGTTTAATAGATTGATGAGTGGAACCTTGATTAAGTAGGTTTAAGTAGTACTTGATAGAAACTATCGAATAATCCAAGCATACATTACAAATTCACATTTTGTGCATTTAATATTTATGGATGACTTCCATCTGTCTAGATCACCCATGAAAATTGAAACATTGCGTTGGAAGGCACATTGTATAATATGTACTATGTTGATGAGGACAAATAAGAGCTTTGTTGTAAAAGAAGACCTACTAGGAAATTGATATGAATATGCTTGGACTTTGTAGCCAATGAGCCACATATATGGTAATATGGAACGTTTATACATGGAAGGTTCTTATTCCAACAAAATGCAAAGTATTGGTCTCTACATGTTTAAACTTTGATCTCATACCATGTGTTAGGGAAATTAAATTATCATATAGATAACACACCTCTAATACAGATAGCACAACAAAATCACCTTGCCTCAAAGGTAAAATTGGAAAATAATATATGTATATTGCATGCCAACTTATTTTCATAGCTCTTGTATAAAATATATAAGTTAGTATGCTTGCTTGGTGTATCATAGACTATGGTGATGAGTGTAACACTTATGATAGCTTATGACCACTTGAGTTTTCCCCTTGGGCATGTACACACTCCTACTCACATTCATTTTAGGGTTGTGTCCTTCTCAATTGTACTTTCCCTTAGGCTTGTACACACTCCCACGTGCATTCATTTTAGGGCTGTGTCCTTCTCAATTGTACTTTTCCTTATTCATTGTCTTTGAAAGTAGAGTTTTAAGCTTCACCTTGCTCATCAATTGCTTTGTGTTCTTGCTACTTTTCCAACAATTCATATACAATCCACCATTCCACCCAACTCTACAGCCTCATTCACAAAGGTTGTTTGTTAACAACATCAAATTGATATACCATTCTAGGTAGGTAGCTCTCAATGGAGATGTACTACTTATGAAGAAGGTAGATGCAGGTTCTTGTTGGTTGTTTTAAAAAATGTGGATTTACATATATGTCTCAAAAATTGCTAGTGGATTTCGTGTGCTTTGTACAAACCTCCACAACAACCACTACTATTGTCAATCTTCAAGATGTTTTGCTATATTGCAATAGTTGTCTTTGTAGTGCCATGTTTCTAGTCTCCACCCTTAGCAAATATGTAGTTATTGTTATCAAATACAATCTCTACAATACTTTGCCCCATTTCATTAATACAATAGTCATTCTCATGTTGGAAGAAGACAACCTTGGGAATACATTGCAATTTTACCTTGAGAAATTTGATGGTGCATTTTAGATAATTAAAAGATCTAGCAACAATGTGGTAGTTAAATGGTGTTATAAGATAGAGACACTAGTCAGAATTATTAGCTCTATCTATAAAATAAAAAAATATGCAAAATTTCCAAAGGAATATTGGAATGCACTTACTTCTTGGTTGTCTCTTGTGTGTACTTGTAGACATGGGTGGCCTACTTGTATAAATAGATGCAATTTGAGCACATGGAAGATATCTCAAAGAGAAACTTGCGACAATTGATGACACATTCTAGATGGTACCATAGTTAACAATGCTCTATATGCTTTACCACCTCACCCTCCATATAAAAGTGGAGTAGCTTAGAGGAAATATACTGTAAATTTTAACCTTTTATTGGAATTATTATGTGTGTAATGAGATACTAAATACACATCTAACTAAGGATTTGCAAGCATTTATAGATTATGAAACTTTGCATGATGATAATGCTTTTTGTTGCACATTTTCATGCTTTTGGGTGCTTGGATTTTTCCATTGTGCCTAAAAAAGAATGCATACAACTAGCATAATTTTAGCATCATATGTAGTTACTATAAATAGTTATGCACCATTTGATGTAGTAGGCCACTTTCCTTTATGTTGTATCCTATGTACATTAGTGTACATTGTGTTGTGTGAGAAAGAAGAAAGAGAGAATAGAAAGAAAAACCTTTTTCCCTCCATCTCTCTTCTTGTGTTCTTGAGTGGACTTCTCCTTGCATCTATTGTATTTTGGTGCAACAGTTCAAGTAAGTCCCTCACCACATAAGTATTGTAATTAGTATTGATCCAAGAAAAACACAAAAACATATTTGTCTAACACTTTGTTGATTTTTTGTACATTTGGAGATTTGAAATAAAGAAAAGGGTGGGAACAACCTCTTGGGAAATCCAAGAAAACATTGGATGGAAATATTTCATGGACCGGTTTACCAAGGGGGGGTGAAGAGTAAAGATCAATGGAGAAAGATGAAGGGAAAATGTGTAATGTGAAAAGAAATGACATGAAATGGATTTGGAGCCATCAAAAGGGCATGTGAGGCTCATAATGTCATGGCTTTGGAGCCTTATGATAATTCAAACAAATGGAACCCTTCTTGGAAGCATTAGTGGAAGAAAAATCAAGCACATGATTTTGTAAGATTTTTTAAAAATACTTCCACTCCGATCCAAAAAAACTTTTCAACATAAAAGTTGCAGCACATGAGTTGAAGTTTTGGCTGGTATTTTTTTATACTTTTTTAGAGCTAGGAGTCGGGAGATATGGCCAAAATGGTGGACGCCAACGTTTTCCAACGGCGGTGGAGACCACCTCCCAATTTTATACACACCCACACTTTCTTTCCCACACTTAACACTTCCATAAAATATCATTCATTAGACTCCCAACCCTTTCCCCTCTCTTCTCCTCTCTCTCAAGCTAATAAACCATTAGAATTCCCCTCCTAAATGACCCTCAAATCATCCTTAATTGTAGTAGTAATGTATGAATTCTCACTATTCTCTCTCCATTATTGCTAGATATGATCTTATTTTATGAAGATTCTCTATATTTTTTTATAGGAGAGCTCTTGGACTCAAGCTATGGGGGGGAGAATGGAGACAACTAACCTATGATGGAACTTGATTAAGTGCAAAATTGGTCAACAAAACATCTAGATGGAGCTTCCACATTGGTGAAATTGCCTTAATGCAGCTTTGGTGGTGTTAATTCCTATTCTATCTTAACCTCCTCCCTAAACACCCTCAAGGCTTATATAAAGAGGCATTCTCCTTTGTAATTTGCAAGAGAGAGCCAAGAGGCCTTCAACCCTATTGAGCCTTCCCCATTCTCTCTCATCAGCTTATGCATGCTCTACAGTGTAATAAGCCCATACTATTGGTGTCCATATTGTGTATATTGGTTATATCTTAAGGGTTCTCCATCTCTTGTGCCCTCTTAAGTTTTATTGATTCATCTATTTTTTGTAGTTCTCTCTCTCTCTCTCTCTCTCTCTCTCTATCTCTCTCTCTCTCTCTCTCTCTCTCTCTCTCTCTCTCTCTTAGTTTTCCTCTCTTCTCCCTCACAAGCTCCTCTCCCTCTTGCATAGCCTCCTAGTCCGCTCTTCCATGACTAGGTGATGCCCTTACCTCATTCACTTTGTGGAAGAAGGGAGTTTGGCATAGTATAGAGGCTGCCATACCAAAATTGTTGTGCTCCAAGTGGCTCTTCTCCAATGCCTTCACCAACTCTTTTTGAAGCTGGTCGAAGTCCACGGCTCCCACAATGGTCTCCCAAGGAAGCCCAAGAAAGGAAGTATGTCTATCGGATGATGGCACATATGCGGGTAAAAGGTGTTCACCTTAGGAATTCCATTCTCTCACAACGAAAAAAATCATGTTGCCATCAACTGCTAGATTCTCATAATTGTGGTGAGTGTTTTGCAAACAAAGTGAAGGCCCTTCCGGGAGGTCCTCGTCTCCAAATCATCAAATCCCTCTCTCTCTCTCTCTGGCCTAATCCACATCAAAGGAGGACAACTATGCATGAACGGTGTAGAGTTTTTAGAGGTGCAAAGTGTGGAGACTACCTTCAACTGTTGCTAGCTTGAAGGTTGGGTGTGGTTGAAAAGGTGGCCATCACACCTTATGAAATATATGTCGTCGAGGATGGATACACTAAGGCAAGAACAATCACTAGTGAGCAAATTCTCTGTATAGCAAAGGTGGTGGGTTCCAGAAAGAAACACTCTAGGAAAAATCCTTTATAATTCAAGAAAGTGCATTCCCTCTACTCCCTTAAGTAGTCTCCACTTATGAATAATAATAATGGCCCGAATTTCTACGCCTTCCACTCTGTACAAAACATCCAAGTTCTAGTAGCGTCTTGTCATGTACTTTGGGGCTGAAAGATTAAGAGAGATTCTTGTATCACCAGAACCTATAATCTTCCCAATGCTAGACTACAATGCATCCTTCAATGTACATGTCTTTATTTTATTATAATAGTTTCTCATGAATCACCGCGAGTTGTATGGACCAATCCAACATCTTGCTATGCAAACTGTGCATATTGTAGCCAGCACAAAGCTTAGATTCCAAGGCATTATTAGAAGCATACTGGGGCCTAGATGTCTTGCTGAAATCAATGCATCTGTGAACCCATTCATCCTTCCCCTCATAAAATACAACTTGAGTCTAGACGTGTTTATCTTTGTACTCTACTAAGGCAACATAGCATTTCCAAGCTTCTTTGGGTGCAATGGGAAAAATGCAGTGGATTTTTTGGACAACCTTGAGATGGCCTTCATTGTCTCTGGGAGGGATAATAAAGCATTAAAGTTGAGGGCTTTTCCTTTGGTGGTCAAGGAAGAAGCTAGAATGTGATTCCAAACTCTAAATCCGGCCCAAAGAGCTGAATTGGAGGGATTGAATGCAGCTTTCTTGCAGAGATTTCAACAAACTAACTCAGCTGAAGAGTTATGGCAACGGCTTTTGGCCCTCCATCAAAGTGATCCTTATGGTTATGCAACTTATGAGGAAGGGTTTTTGAAGCTTTGGGGGCAGTGGTCAGACTCACTGAATCTTGGTGAGAGAGCTCCAAACTGCCTTCAAAATGATCGGTTTGTACCCCTTGCTCAGGGAGAAGGTAAATGTGAAATTTCCAAACACTTTTGAAGATGCTTTGAGAATCGCTAGGGAAAAGAATCAAAAGATTCTCTACCAAGCCCAAGCTAGCCAAGCAGTTTTGGGAAACAACATCACAACTATGGAGGCCTCTCAAGTTCCCCCAAATGTATCTAATGCACTAGGCCTTGTTAGAGGTCAAGAAGACATGATCCAACAAATAAACAATCTTACTAATCAACTAGAGGGTTTGAGAGTGAATCTTGTGCAAGGTACAAGAAAACTTATCGAGGGGAATGGTGGGAATTGACCACAAATGCAGCAACAAGCAAGGGAGATGTTGTGTTATAACTATGGAGAAAATGGACATGACATGTACAATTGTCCTCATCCTAGAAGATATGATCACCCTGCCAAAGGTCCTCGACAACAAGTAAGCCCTCCTCGTGCTAGGACTCAAGAGCAAGAGCAATCACGACCTGCAATTTTACAACCACCTTATGTTCAAGCTGAAATCCCTGCTGTTCAACCAAATGTTAATGTCATAAAAATAGAGGAGGTGGTCAGGGATAGAAGGCTCCAAGAAGAAATAGTGAGAGGTAAGATGAATGTAGATGTAGTAGAGACCATGCCTATCAAGCGGGTACATGTCCAAACTGAGACAAGCAAGGAAGCAATCAATGAGGCAAGTATATCACGGGCACCTTGAGATGAAGGGAAGAAGAGAAAGACTCGAACTAGGTCTAAAATTGATATCTCCGACTTCCCTTTGGGTTCTCAGATACAATCTTATCATCTGATAGCAGATGTGAGCTCTCAAGGGCCAAAAATTACTTAGCCACAACTACTTCATGCCTCTCCAAAGCTACGACGAAAATGGTAAGCACAAGGGCAAGGCAAGGTAAAATGGTTAGTGCAATCAAGGCATATGGCCTCAAAGATATAGTGCCTTTAGTGGAGGCTCAAATCAAAGGTCAACGGATTCGAAAAATGTACATCGATAGTGGAGTAGAGGTTTGTGTCATGACAGAAAAGCTTATGTATCAATGAGGCTTAGAAGTAATGGAATCCTCAACCTTTAGGG